>NC_092820.1:2020000-2320000 GCF_023375885.2 Dermacentor andersoni | reverse complement strand
CCCTTACCCAACACCATATTTAACTTCCCACGTGCAAACACCAGGCAAGCATTTAACTTTAACTTAAACCTTCCTTATTGCAGCAATGTATACGGTGAACGATTAATAGAGCTCTTTGGCGCTATAACTTGGAACACTGTGCCTGTGGAAATAAAGTAACCAGAAATTTTGATCTTGTATGTAAACGCTTCTTTTTGTCTAGCCAAACGTAATAGCTCTTCCTTAAAAAATGCACTTGTTCATGTAAAAAATGCTGTTGCTCATTGAGCAGATATTTGGTTGACCTGTATATGTACTTTTGTGTATTGGACCAGCTACTAGCCACATAGGCTATTGGTCCAACTATTTTTGTACGCATTACTTGACTTGTTTAAATAAAGCTCACTTTTTGATCGATCGATCGATTGATTGATTGATTGATTGAGCACTTCTTTCAACTGCAGGCAAAAGGAAAATGATTTAATTATACATACTGATTTAAAGCTTTCGTCTTCACTACATTTAACAAAATTAGGATGGTTTTCCAAAGGGATGAAAGTGCTGCCATGTGCGTGAACGTTGCAGTGGCTCTAAATTGACAAGCGACGTGCAAAAAACACTTCTGCCTGAAGATATGCTTAAGCCATATGAAGCACCACACCAAGCCAAACCTTTTCATGTTTCCACTCCTGCTTGGGCGGTGATGGGACTGCGGAATGTTCAGATAAAAAATAATTCAATAAAACTGCTTGTTCTGTATACTAAGCTTATGACATAACTCTGAGAACCACAAGAGACCTTGTTGGACAAGTTGGTATCTATTCTTTATAACTATTTTAAGGCGCCACATAATATGCAGCACACAAGAGAGGACAATGAGGAGGCGCTCTGTCCCGTTGTCTTCTCTGCTGTGCTGTTTGTTATTTGGTGCCTTAAAATAGTTACCTGGGGGCCACATGAGCGGTGCTGCCATCAGTAATCCGATAGAGAAACCGTTACAATTATTATACAAATATCCAAGATCGAACATTACTGTGACGTGATAGCCATTTTGCTGTAAGGATATCCCATACACTTGACGCGTGTTATACTCCAGGCACATCATCAACGGTGTTGAGCGTGCTGAGAAGTACAGCCTATGCAATACAGTCGAACACTTTCCTAGAGAAACAAAATATTAGTGCAATGAATTTTCACCTCAAGCACCTTTTCTTTCTTTAATAACCTGCAGGGGCAAAATGAAAGATCTAACGTTTTTTTGCATAAGAGTGGCTGTTTTTCTATTCACTCTTCCGTAGTAATCCAGAGTTAAAGAAGTACAATATTATGCTACACGCCAAGTTGCATTGGGTAGAGTGGGATCATGTTGACTTGCGGTGCTCGCACATTTGTTGGTGCACAAAGACTGGCCTGATTGTGTAATCGGGAGGGACTAAAATGCTGCAGGCACATGCCAACTTCACTGCTTTAGCCTTCATGTAATGAAAATTTGCCATGTAAGGCATAGTTTCATAATGCATGAGGAAGCAACTGCAATCCCATTATTCTTTTCGCAAGCACTGTCTGTGACGTGCTCAGTGTCTGCGCTAAGTTAGATCACCAATTGTTCTGAGACTTCCCAGTATGTGGGACTATTTAGCCATTTTTTATTTACAGGAGCTGTGTCCACCAGAGCATATATGCATAACGTCACCAGATTCCCTGAACGCCAAAGCAGGACAGAGGAAGGGGGGGGGGGGCGAGGGAGGTACGTCGGAGATAGAAACAAGATTCTCCATTTATTCAAAATTTTGTTTGTGTGAATGGAAACTCTTTTCGAAGCTATTTGACAAATTTTCAGAGCATTATATCATGTGCTTCCAACACCACGTGTGGGAAGCAAGACTGCATGAAGCACTTTGGCTTCTACCGCTTGTTAGCCGGCACATCGAGAAGTTTATCGTAGCACTATGGTAGTGCCTTCTAGGAGGGGTGAATTCTTAACATATCAGAAGGATTGCCCCCCCCCCCCCCTTGTGTCTGCCGTGTGGCTGCAATTTTGCATGAGAGCTCTGCCTGTTGTGCTGAATGCTAGTCAAAATGTTGCCTGCACATCACTATTTTTAAACGCACGCTTTTTTCTTAAAAATAGCTTACTTTTTAATAAAGAGATGTTAAAAACTGCATGAAGTGTAACAAAAGGAAAGTCTTGTTAAAGCCTGCTTAGCAACATAGTGCTGCATTCAGCAGCATGTTTAGCAGGGATAGGCGGGCTAGTTGGCGCGCCTGTCCTGTGTGTTTCCTTCTTTCTCCTTTGTTGTTGGCGCGGTTACATGATGCATTCCGATTCAGCAATAGTCGGAGACAATTTTTTATCAGTTGCACAATGCAAGAATACCATGGACATATTGACTTCAGTGCCACATGTATGTTAAAGTTTAAATTCTCAGGTTTTATGTGCCAAAACCACAATCTGATTATGAAGCACGCCATAACGGGGGGCTCCAGATAATCTCTGACCACCTGGGGTTTTTAACATGCACCCACTGCACGGCGCATAGGCAAAAAGCGGCCGCCGCAGCCAGGATTCGATCCTGCGCTCTCAGGCTTAGTAGCACAACACCATAGCGACTATGCCACCACAGCGAGTCACAAGTATCTTGTCTTAAAAAGAAGATGCATCCTCAGTTTATGATATTCACCAGTGAAACAAAAAGCACTTTGGTGAATATTGACAAAAATTTCCAGACAACAATGCAAGCAAGGTAAGAACAGCATACATAAAAAGCTGGAAATTTAATTTAAAATTAAAGTTATTTTCAAGTTTTTTATTTTATTACGGTAAAATATATGTGCCAGATCAGATGACACGAACGTAGATCTCAGCTGCTCTGCCAATGCTACAGCGCAATATACTGCACATGGAAGGCATGCTTGCATCTATTATTGGCTAATCCCATGTTCTGTCATGTTTGCACATATGTACAGCAGCAGCAGAAGGGTGAAGTTGTGAAACTTGCAAGGCACTATTTGGCATTCGAGTGAGATGAAAGACTGTGGCACTGCAGGGCTTGATGTGAAATGTTGGAGTACTCGCACTCGGTAGCAGTTGTAGGCAGCAAAACTGAGTGTGGATGCGGAGGGATCAGTCATGTTGATTGACCTATGGAGAGGTTGGTGTAGCCTCGAGAAGTGGTCTCAAGCACTCAAGGCAAAGCGATCTGCACAGTGCCACCAGTGGCAAGGGCTGTGGCATTGGGCACTATAGGAAATATACTGTACGGCTGGCATCTTGTGTTTTACAAAGCTGCAGAAAGATTAAGAAAATGGTAAAAGAAAATGGTAAAAATGGTAATAGCCAGATAGCCTTTTAATTCCGAAGGCGGCGGCGGCGGCGGCGGCGGCGGCAGCGGCGGCGGCAGCGGCAGCAGCGGCGGCGGCGGCGGCGGCGGCGGCTGCAGCGGCAGCGGCGGCTGCAGCGGCTGCAGCGGCGGCGGCGGCGGCGGCGGCGGCGGCGGCGGCGGCAGCAGCAGCAGCAGCAGCAGCAGCAGCAGCAGCAGCAGCAGCAGCAGGTTAAATGCATGAAACTTGCAGGATGATTGCCCACAGGGTGTCTAAAGGCCAGTGCTAAAAGAGCACAGAGGTGACGCAAATGTTTGTTGGCAGCATCTGCCACAGCACACAGTGCTTTAAGAGCTGCACCATAATGTCATTGAAGTAAACTACTGATAAAACAAATGTGGACACCAGTGGATCTGAAAAATAAAATTTTCTTGATTTTTCACATCGAACCTAAAACTTCAGTTGAAACTTGGCAGTGCAACCATTGCAGTGCATTCATGAATTTACTACTACGAGTCGGAGTTGTCAAGAAATTCCTTTTGCCGTAGAACACTTTGCCTGATTTCGATCGCAGGTGTACATTACAACTTCTAAGCTGTTCCAACAGGCCGTCAACAGTGCTAGGACAAAAACATGCAAGATGAGAGCTGAAATATGGTCGAGCAAGCACTAGAAAAACGTGGCTGCTGGGAGAGCATCTCCTGAGTACTTGTAGCAGTCAAAGTTGTTTCGGCGCGGCACTTCGGCGCGGCAACGAAACGTGCGCCTGAGCAAGCGGAACGAACCAAAGAACTCGGTGTGTCGGAGGGGGAAACGATGTACGCAAGCCAAACGTCGTGATCGGCACGGGCAGAGAGATAGACAGATAGTGATCTAAAGAAAAGAAGGACGCTTGATTCTGCAACCCGTGGGGGAGCATGGCGAAGCGTCGTCAGGGGAGGGGAGTCCGGGCCGCGACGCGCCTCGCACCAGTCCCCGCACAGCCCCAATGTGCGCGTGGCGCGCCACCTGTCGTGGCAGCGCTGTACATTGAGAGGAGGGGGTCTTCTGTGTTTGCCGCAAGATGGCTCTGCGTGTGCAGAAAGCGCAGAAGAAATGTAGGGGAAACGTACTTCGCTACTCGTGAAACTGCGACTTCTGCAAGTTACATGGTCATAATTATTGATATACACCGCAGTATAACTTTCTACGGCACGTTTCTAAGGCAACACCGCATTCACTAGAGGCGATTTTGTCCCGTTTTGAAGGAACGAACTCGTGGCCGAGTGATAGCGTCTCAGTCTCACACTCCGCAAACCTTGGTTTGATTCCCACCAGCACATCTTGCAAGATGGTTTTTATTTATGAAGTGCCTTCTGGGATTTATCGCTCACGGCCAACGCCGCTGACACCAACGCCGACACCGACGCCGACGACACCGGCTTTTCTGCGACACGAGCTCCTTAACGCTGTCGCGTTAAAAAGCATGGTGCGCTGGCAGAAGAGGGGAGACGTAGAGGAGACGCCGGGAGAGTTCCAGGAAGCGACGCCAGGAGGAGGTCAACCACCGGACCGGGAGTTGAAGACGGGCCGTCGGGTTCCGGACCCGAGCCACCAGGACTTCACCCGACCGGGGCCTCCTGCCAGCCCGTTCCTGTGCGTCGTCTGTCTACCCGAGCGTGCGGAAAGCTCCTCAAGGCCGGTGAGCTTCTGCGCCCGTGGGCAGGACGAGAACAGTCGGGCAACGGGCCCGAGTTCTACACCCAGCTGCCCGGCCAGAACGCCACCGCCGTCTGCTCGTGCCGCCAAGCCGCCTGGTTTACCTCTCCAAGCCAGAGCTGGTGCGCTCCGGTCGCCCGGTCAGTCAACTTACACCACGACCTTTGGTGAGACCGGCGCAACTCCTTTCGCCAACTTGTCATCGCGTCTCCGCATCGAGCCCGGACTCGCGCACTAGTTAGCTTCACACTAGCCCCAAATGTGTCTTACCGCCGTGATGTCTATTTGAGTGTTTATTTTATTCTTTCTATTTCTTTCTATCATTTATTTTAAGCCTTTTTCATTTTCATTAAAAGTTTGTGTGTGTGTTCGAAACCAACGGCTTTGTCCTCAATTGGGTTCTCGGAGGCTCCGCCTAGGAGAACCGTTAAAACCTTTGAGTACACGAACCGTTGTCCCCATATTTGGGCATCACAAGCAGATTTGTTGAAGGATGGTGGGCAGATTGTTCTAGAGAAACTGGTCACCCTGTATACGCAATGCCTCATGACCTCGAGCGTACCGGAATCTTGGACGAAACCTAACATAATTTTAATCCATAAGAAAGGGGATGCCAAAGACTTCAAAAATTATAGACCGATCAATTTACTGTCCGTTGCCTACAAAGTATTTACTAAGGTAATCGCAAATAGAATCTGGAATACCTTAGACTTCTGTCAACCAAAGGACCAGGCAGGAATCCGTAAAGGCTACTCAACAATAGACCATATTCACGCTATCAATCAGGTGATATAGAAATGTGCGGAATATAACCAACCCTCATATATAGCTTTCATTGATCACGAGAAAGCGTTTGAGTCGAAACCTCAGCAGTCATGGAGGCATTACGGAATCATGGTGTAGACGAGCTGTATGTAAAAATACTGAAACATATCTATAGTGGCTCCACAGCCATCGTAGTGCTCCATAAAAAAAGCAACAAAATCCCAATAAAGAAAGGCGTCAGACAGGGAGATACGATCTCCCCAAGGCTATTCACAGCGTGTTTACAGGAGGTATTCAGAGACCTGGATCGGGAAGAATTTGGGACAAGAGTTAAGAGGAAGCTTTAGCTCGGGCCCAACTCCGACGCGGCCTATTCAAATACATGTAAAAACGCAAAAAGTTTTTCTGAGATAACCCCTGGAACGATTTTAATGAAATTTGTTGCATTTGAGAGAGAAAGTTAAATTCTAGTGACTGTTGGAAGCGGAATTTCGATTTAGGGCTTGAATTTTCTTAAAAGGATTTTCAAAAATTCAGACGTTTGAAAAAAATAGAAGCACGAAGTTTACAAATTCATAGCTCTGCATCATGAACAGATATCGCGATTCTGTAAACGGCATGCATTAGACCATTCAAAGCGGACAAATTTGGTATGTCAGTTTACATCTTACGTGAATTTGTTACGTTGTTTACGAAGGTTCTGCAAAAGTTGTAATTACACATTACTCCATTTTTTGAGGTTCATGTGTAACATATCAATTTTGTCCGCTTTAGATGTGCTATTAGGTACAATTAACAGAATTGCGATATCATTTTTTCTTGCTGAGTTACGGAGTTGTAAACTTGATAGTTTCGTTTTCTGAAAATTTGCGATTTTTGCCAAGTTTTTATAAAAATTTGACGACCTAAATCGAAAATTCGAAACCAACAGTCACTAGATTGTAAGCTTTTCTTTTAAATGCAGCAAACCCCGTCAAATTTGGTGCAGTGGTTGCCGAGAAAAACGAATTCTCCTTTTACATGTATTTAGATAGGAGCACCCGAGCTAAAGCTTCCTCTTAATGGAGGATACCTTAATAACTTGCGATTCGCTGATGATATTGGCTTGCTTAGTAACTCAGGGGACCAATAGCAATGCATGCTCACTGACCTGGAGAAGCAAAGCAGAAGGGTGGGTCTAAAAATTAATCTGCAGAAAACTAAGGTCATGTTGAACAGTCTCGGAAGACAGCAGCAGTTTACGATAGGTAGCGAGGCACTGGAAAAGCTAAGGAAATACATCTACTTAGGGCAGGTAGTGACGGCGGATCCGGATCATGAGACGGAAATAATCAGAATAAGAATGGGCTGGGGTGCGTTTGGCAGGCATTCTCAGATCATGAACAGCAGGTTGCCATTATCCCTCAAGAGAAAAGTATATAACAGCTGTGTCTTACCTCTACTCACGTACGGGGGAGAAACCTGGAGGCTTACGAAAAGGGCTCTACTCAAGTTGAGGACGACGCAACGAGCTATGGAAAGAAGAATGATAGGTGCAACATTAAGGGATAAGAAAAGAGCAGATTGGGTGAGCGAACAAACGCGAGTTAATGATGATGATGATCATCATCATCAGCCTGGGTACGCCCACTGCAGGGCAAATGCCTCTCCCATACTTCTCCAACTACCCCGGTCATGTACTAATTGTGGCCATGTCGTCCCTGCAAACTTCTTAATCTCATCAGCCCACGTAACCATTCAGTAGTCTGGTTCAGGGGAGGACGCGCGAAAGAACGAGGACGTAAGAAAGCACTGACATGACGAGCTGTTCCGTCAGATGGTGTTACATCGCGCTTTTTTTCTAAGACAATCTTGCTCGAGCGAGAGGATCTTAGAACAGCATTATTACTGCTTTTTACAGCTTTGCTGCGGCTCATTTAATCATCACCTGCATTCTTTTAATAATACAAATGGCATTGCTGCGCGGAAGAGCGTCTCTTGAAGTTTCCAAACAAGAGCCAATGCCACCGTGCCTGCTGCATACACGCTTACCTTTCCTAACGCTGTTAAGACGCGGCACCAGCTCTGCTACTGCGTGATGCAGGGTGACTATAATAGGGAAATTAAAAAGAACAAACGAAATTAATGCAGAAAATGTCAAACGTTGCCAAGCGTGATAAACGGCCTGCCTCGCTAGATGAGTTGAATAAATTGGCGTCCTGAAGTCAGCTTCGCCGCAGTAGACTAGTGTTACGCGCTGAAGCATGTCAGAACTGAAGAGTGTCCGCTTTCACCGACATATATAATATGTGTTCCTTAATGATGTACGCGTGCACCTGCCGTTTCCTGTTACATTACGCGCGCCGAGGCGCCTAATAAGTGTACTGGCCGACCTTCAGCGTTATTTCGGAGGTGGCTGATTTGCTTTGAACCGTTGGTTTGTCGACCTCGTAAGCAAGTTAATGTTTACAAGGTCATTTTTTTCTGAACCGTTGATTTCTTCCATACTACCTACGCAATTTCGTAGTTTCCTGTCCAACTGCTTTGGTCATATGCGAGTCGAGGTGTTCATTTTAGCCGAGTGCAGTTTTCGAAAGCGAAACGACGCTTTTGCATCAGCATATAGTACCGTCGCCCATTCACAACACAGTCAATCAATGTCATTTTATGTGTCACTGGTAAACCACCGAACGCGGGGAACTGCATAACTGGCAATGGGATTAGCGTGCCTCTTGGAAAGCTGCTTTGCATCAAAGGCCAGGTACCCTTGCTACGCTTCACCGCAAAATATTTTGTATGTCTAACCGCTTAACATATTTGTATTGCGCTGAAGCTAACCTTACGGAACCGAATTTCGCAACGCTTTTTAGACTCCTGCATCTCTACCAGCCACTACCAAACGCTTGTCGGTACGTCTCTTGGCAAAGGTCCAGCGAAATCTCCCCTGTTGGGAGTGGGGGACACTCAGGTATATAAAAACTGCCAAGGAAAGCAGTTGCCCTGATGAAGGCACGCTCCCCTGTCGAAACATTTGCACCAGCATGTTCGACCACCGTTATCACCGCAACATATTTGTGTGTTGCGGTGAAGCATGCCAATATTGGGAAAGATTTACGTGAATCTGAAATGTATGGTTTCAGTCAGAGACGTACCTAATGTTCTACTCTCAACAAAGCAGATTTTCGTGGCAGGATGCATGATGTCTTGAGAACTTTTGTTGGCTAAAGCCATACGTGCCAGGTTAGCTATTGTCACAATAATATGCTTTACCCCAATACGCAAGAAGCCTCGCTGCAGGACACGCCCGCCGTAGTTAGCCAAAACCTTACGTGACCGTTCACTGCAAAGCACATCCTGTATTGCGGTAAATTGTAATAAAGCACATTTGTCGGGTTAGAATGTAAAGACCCTTGCCCTTCGCTTTTGTGATATTATGACTCAGTTTAATGAGAACATGTATTCACTGCTAAAAACATCCACATTGAAATGGAGATATGAACACTGATGGCAGCCTGTGTGATGTTTTATCCCTTTACTTTTTTGTGTACCTGTCACGCTGCCATTATTAAATTTTCCTGTACTTTGTAAGGTGCTGACGTACATAACATTACATCACAAGGAGCCACTGTGTAATTAGTGTTCAAGGACCAGTGTGATGGCTTTTCTCAAGAAAGGTTTGGGTTATTTTGTTGTGAAGGTTTTTTTTACAGTGGTAGCTTTCTGAGAAGAAATGAGATGTCAGGAAATAGACCTCAGTGGCACAGTAATCTTGGCTGCCTTTTGCTCAAACGTGCTCTAGACATAATTGAGTGATTTGCTCTTGCAACTGGACAGCAGCCTTAGCTTGGGAGACCAGTGATATGGCATATTTTATCAAACTAGGCTAATATTTATCAAACACGCTAAGCTCTATTGAGCTTAGCGTGTGGCACTGGGAATTCCCTTCTGTTCATGTAGTAATGCCTCGTGATTTCATTGTATGTTAGTAATTGGTCCCTGTTCTCCTCCTGTATACTATTAAGGTCCTGGTCGCGTAGTGCACGGATAGTAAGTCCTCGTATAGCTGCGTTAGCCATCTCGTTTAAATTCTTCCGAGATGGATCGACAGACCCCATGTGCGTAGGAAACCAGCGGATTTCGATCTCTTGGCTGTCCAACTCACCGATCAGCTTGGCAGCCCTTTTGGTTACAAAGCCATTGGTAAAGTGTCTAATAGCCATCTTAAAGTCACTGTAAATCTTCGTCCACTTATTATTCCTTAAAGCCAATGCTATCGCTACTTGTTCCGCAACTGTCGTGTCTTTAGTCATGATTGTAATAGCATCCCGAGTGAGACTCTCTGCATCTACTACTACTGCCGTAAAGGCTTTCTTTCCTCTGACCCACGCAGCATCTACAAATGCCGCATATTCTCTGTCGTGTTCTATCTCTTGCAGGAGAGCTTTGGCCCTTGCCTTTCGTCTTTCCAGGTTGTGCACCGGGTGCATATTTCTGGGAAAAGGAGTCGTCTTGATTACCTCTTTTATGCTATCTTTTAGTTCTACTGCGCCTTCACCTGAAATTTCGGATTCGGTTGGGCACCATCCTACCTCTTCTAGTATTGCCTGGCCTTGTTCCAGAGAGCCTCTCTCTGTGGGCAATTTGCTGAGCTTCAATTATCTCGGCTATTGTGTTGTGGAGCCCCAGTTTCATTAACTTGTTATCCGGAGTGTTAATCGGTAACCCCACTGTTGTTTTGACTAGCCTTTTAATTAATCTGTTCAACTTGTTTATCTCTGTCTGTGTCCAAGTGAACATCCCAGCTACTTATGAGAAGTGACACAAGGCGAAAGCGTGGACCAGTCTCATGGCGCTCTCCTCTCCCAGCCCTCTGTGTCTGTTATTGATTCTCCTTAGCAGTCTTATTACTTCCACAGTCTTGCTTGTGATGTGTCGTATTGTTCTTCCATTTGCCCCGTTTGCCTCCAGGAATAACCCTAAGACTCTAATGGATTCTACTTGCATAATAGATTCGCCTGCCTTCGTGGTTAGTACTAACCTGGGTTCTTCCTCGGGAACGTATCCCCTCGGTTTTCTACCCCTTCTTCTGTTCTTGAGTACAAGGAGTTCAGACTTATTAGCAGAGAATTTGAGTCCCATATCTTCTAAAATAGACTCTACCTGATAAATGCTCTTCTGAAGTCTGCTTTACGCATGTCCCATACTTCCTTCAGCGGTCCATATTGTCACATCGTCTGCATAAATGGTAAAGTGAATGCCCTCTATCCCTTTTAGTCCTTTTGCAACTTTTGACATGGCCATGTTGAAAAGCATAGGTGACAAGACCGACCCTTGTGGCGTCCCTCTGTCACCGAGATCCATCTTCTTTGATTCAATATTCCCGAATCTAAGGTGAGCTGAGCGATTGCCAAGAAAGGTTTTGACCACTTCATAGAGTTTTCTCCCCAATCCCAGTTCGGAAATCACTTCAAGTATTGCTCTATGCTTAATTCTGTCAAAAACTTTTTCGACATCCAACCCCAAGAGAGCTCGAGTGTTTTTTGGTTTAGCTAATAGCAGTTGATGTTTGATTAACAACATGGCATCTTGTGTGGACAAGCCTGATCTGAAACCAATCAGATTGTACGGTAGGATGTCATTGTCCTCCACATATTTCGTTAACCTGTTCAATATGACATGCTCAATTGTCTTCCCTAGACATGATGTTAACAAAATTGGCCTCAGATTATCCAAGTTGAGTTGCTTGCCCGGCTTTGGTATTAAGATAGTACTGGCCATCCTCCATTCTTCTGGATATACCCCATCTTTGCATAGGTCATTAATGTGTGTGGTCGGATATTTTATTGAATCGTCGTCCAAATTCTTAGGCAATCTGTTAGAGATGCCATCCGGGCCAGCTGCTGACCTACTATTCAGGTCATACAGTGCCGTGCGTACCTCAGTTTCGGTGAATTCCTGATCCATATATTTGCATTCTACCCCTAAGTAATCGGGGTAACTCACATCCTGATCTCCTTTCCTGAGAGGCAAGTATTTAGTAGCCAATCGCTCCATTATGCTCTCTGCGCTTGCAGTCTGACTTTCCTGGTGTACCAGTTTCGCCACTGCCGTGCCTCTATTCGATTTAGTGCCTTTTTCGTTGAGCAGATGCCTGAGCAGACTCCAATTGCCTCCACCTTTTATCCTTCCGTCTGCACATTTACACACCTCATCCCATTTTTTGTTTCTGCAAATATCGTGCGTGTTCCTCTATATTCTTATTGAGCTGAGCAATTCGTTTTCTAAGTATCCTGTTTAAGCGTAGTGATTTCCATCTTTGTAAAATCGATTGCTTGGCTTCGATCAAATGCGCCAATCTACTACCAATTTGTTCGACCTCTTCCTCTGTCTCTATAGCCTTAGTTGCTGCATTCAAGTCGTCCCTAAGCTGAGCCACCCACTCTTGTAGTGTGATGCGCCCCTTTCTATCTGTGTCTGCTCTGTCTTTTCTGATTTTTCTAAAGTGATCCCAGTCTATGTAAGTGAAATGCTTTACCTCCCTCCCTGTCGTTTCCACCATTATGTGTAGTATATAATGGTCGCTTCCGAGGTCCGTACCAGAGTTGATCCAGTCTGCCCTGGGTAAGTTATAAGTGAAGGATAAGTCCGGGGTAGTGTCCCTACACGTGGAACTGCCACACCTGGTAGGAAAGGTTGGGTCCGTGATAAGAGAAAGGCCTAAATCCGTGGCGAAATGCCAGATTCCTTACCCTTTTTTACTACTCCAGCGGTAACCCCAAGATTGGTGTGGGGCGTTGAAGTCCCCTCCTATTATGAGTGGCGCAGTTTTGGCTACCCTCATGGCCTTATTAAAAATTGCTCTGAAGCTCTGTCTCATCTCTCTGGGACTGCTATATATGTTGAGGCAGAACAAGCTTTGCGCTTTACCTCTGTGCCTTTTTAGGACCATTTCTATCAATATGTATTCAATTTTACTCGCCCCTAATTTTAGATCGTGCTCTATGTCGGGAATTTTCTTGTCAATTAGGGTGGCAATTCCTCTGCCTGGTTATTTGCCTTTGCAGACCGAGTTGAAGCCGGACAGCCCGATCTCCTCCGCTAGAGTTTCCTGCATGACATAAAAATTGTTACAGCGCAATCACATGCAACCACAAGTAAGAAGGACGGGACACAAGCGCTGACTGTCAACTAAATTTTATTGATGGAAAACGGATACCTTATATAAGGGGAAAGGCAGAAGTGAAGGGGGAAGGGAGTGATACAATCGGGGAAAAATGACAATGCGCATCGATGAACGAACGTGCCAGCAGTCAACGAAATCAGGCGCCGAAAAAACAAGAAAACGAAAAAAACTAGAAAAACACTATCAAAAGGCGAGGGATACTAACATACATTGAAATCAGTAAGCAGTCGCTTCCAAAAAATGAAGCTCTGCAGCAAAAAGCGATACAGAAGGGGTGCTTACGCACTTGCTGCCATATTTGTGTATGTGGAACGCGTCGAAAGAGACGCGCGCCGTCGCGTCGGCACTCTTGCCGAGAATCTTTGTCTCTCCCAAACGAGCCTCGCATCCTGTGCATTCAATTACGTGCGCGACCAAATGTGCGTACTTGTCCTTTAAGTTGCTTAAATTTCGGGCATGTTCCCCCAAGCGTTCATTGATGCAGCGGCCGGTTTGGCCGACATCCCTTACAAAATTTTTTATAGAAAGTCCATAGACAGTCTATAGACATTTGTCTATGGAGTCTATAGACTGTCTATAGACATTTCTTTAGACTAGTCTATAGACAGTCTATGGACTTATGGCCATACACTTTTTATAGACTAGTCTATAAAAAGTCTGAGTCTATAGACAGTCTATACACTGTCTATAGACAGTCTATAGACTTATAGCCATACTTTTTATAGACTAGTCTATAAAAAGTCTGAGTGTATAGATTGTCTATAGACTGTCTATAGACTTATGGCCATACACTTCTTATAGACTAGTCTATAAGTGTGAGTCTATAGACTGTCTATAGACGGTCTATAGACTTATGGCCATACACTTTTTATAGACTAGTCTATAAAAAGTCTGAGTCTATAGACTGCCTATAGACCGCTTATAGACTTATGGCCATACACTTTTTATAGAATAGTCTATAAAAAGTCTGAGTCTATAGGCTGTCTATACACTACATATAGACAGTCTAAAGACTTATGGCCATACTTTTTACAGACTAGTCCATAAAAAGTCTGAGTCTTTAGACTATCTACAGACTTATGGCCATACACATTTTATAGACTAGTCTATAAGAAGTCTGAGCCTATAGACTGTCAATAGACTTATGGCCATACACTTTTTATGGACTAGTCTATAAAAAGTCTGAGTCTATAGAGTGCCTATGGATTAATTAAAATTCATGTTTGTAGACAGTTGTCTGCAGAATGTCGATGGACAAGTGTATAGGCTTAC
Source organism: Dermacentor andersoni (assembly GCF_023375885.2). NCBI lineage: Eukaryota > Metazoa > Arthropoda > Arachnida > Ixodida > Ixodidae > Dermacentor > Dermacentor andersoni. The sequence continues at coordinate 2,305,803 of NC_092820.1, read as the reverse complement.
AGTTCTACTTTTGTAAACTGAAGTCTATAGAATGTCTATAGATGTCATTTGTCTGTATACATTTTATACACTTCAGTCTACAAAAGTAGAACTATATATACACTTCTACTTTTGCAGACTGAAGTCTATGGAATGTCTATAGACAAATGTATATAGATAGTCTATAGACATTCTATAGACTTCAGTCTACAAAAACAGAACTTTATAATCCGATACACTTTCTTCTATGACATTCTGCAGACATTTGTCAACAAACATGCATTTTCATTAATCTACAGACACTCTATAGACACAGACATTTTATAGACAAGTCTACAAAGAGTGTATAAGGCCATAACTCCATAGCGGCTACCTACTAGTTTTTTTTTTTACAAGTTAGTTTACATTTTTCTTTACATGCGGTAGCAAAACGTTTTGAATGTATTTATGCATGTGCACCTGTTCCTTTTCATCTGCACTTATGCATTACCGTTAGCAGATTAATAATGCTCCTGAACCAGCTGTACTTTCATATATGTTGCATAAACAGAAAGAATTTATATAGTGTTGAATCATGCAGTGCAAAAAAAATAAAACAAATGCACCGGCAATGCATTAACCGTTTTTATTGCTCGATATAATATATGAATTCCTTAAATTCATGTCTTATGCTAATTATGGAAACAGATTACATATTTACACTACTCCTTGGCAAGCATGGTCGCCAGGCTGGCCTTGACCTTTGTGTCATTAGTCCCAAAGGTGCTGCAGGTGTATGCTGCAAATAAGTAGATGCAGCAATATGAGGCAAAAATAACAAGTGTGTATTCTTTGTATGTTCATTAAGCAGCTTAATATATTTGCTCAAACCATCTAAGTCAATACTTAATGCGGTTTAACTATGACTAAGGGCTGCTTGTCAATACAAATCAGTACCTTTATACAATGTTTTATTGCATGGTATGGTGAACAATTAAACAGTCACAACTGCTGCTCGTGCCAGCAACAGTATGTTCCCTTTTATGACAAGTTCATATATGATGCATTAATGTACTTATCCCAAATGGTCTCTATATTTATTGCTGAAACGTTACCCAGTTGTGCTGTCTGTACAATTTTTTGGCTGGTAGTTAAGTATGCCCGTGCAGAGGGATATTTTCAGAAGACGTGACTGGAATATTCACAGTATCATGCCTAAGATTGTAATTTATTTTGCTTAATACACATTTAAATGTCTTTCTCATACTTTTAAATGAATGGTCATTGGCCATAACTTCAACAGAAGGCAGATGGGTTGATTGTATTGATATGGTCACTTAATTTCTTACAGGTAATGAGGCCTCTTGGGCATGCTAACAGGTTTCCAAGTTAGGTATACCACATGAGCACCCGAAATACCACACGAGCACTTTGTGTCATGGCACGACAGATATGCACCTCCTAGGAAACAGAACTGATAAGATAGTTCGAATGAATTCTATCACAGTAAATTATTTAAGGTGCTTTGAAAGATGAAATTTTTTTCTAGGCTATCGAGGTTCAGGACGTTAACGCAAAAAAAACATATTGAGTAAGAAATGCCTTGTCAGTATGCTTGACTTTCATTTTTTTTTTCAATAAATAGGACCAATTTCCCTCAATTTTTATGAAGTGAAAGGTTTTAAAAATATATTTAACACAGAGATTCTCTGGTAACGTTGTATGACATATGACAAGACAGCATACCTATGTGGCCATTTTAAGATTTCCCGATCTTTTTCCAAGCCTTCCCTGGCTGTTTTCATGAAAATTTTCTGGCAATCTATGACGCCTGCAGCTTAAGTGCAATAAAAAAAATATTGTGGTTTAATGCTTGCCAAGTAATGCCAGTCCATAATATTTAGATAAAACGAATAACACGTCGGTCACTTGATATGTAGTATTAGATGCAACTGACTTGAATCCCTTGTTTAATAAAGCTGACAAGGGCTTCGGCAAGTTCCTAATTGATGGCCACACGAGTACAGCACGGAAGACACAGAGACACACGTAAAACAAATGCAACAATGTGAGCGAAAACTATACAATGAGATATTTTTACGGTTCAATAGTAGTTTTTTATATAATTTGCTCTCATCACTTATGCCTCTAGTTTAACTTTGTTTCTCTGACTAAAGACTACATGGCAATATTAATCAGTACCATTATGATGTTTCGTTATATTACAGTGTGATAAGCAGTTAGACAACCGTAATGGTCGCCGGTGCCAGCAACGGTACGTTTCGTTTCAAGACAGGTTCATGTGACACACAGTGTACTTATAAAAATAAAATAAATGCGAGAATCCCAAACGATTCCTATAATAATAATTGTTGAAACAAAGATACCCGGCTGGACTGTGCACATTTTTCAGGTGTTAATGCAATATGCCCGTGCCGAACGAACATGCTCAGCATACTGACTGCACTTTTGAACAATCACGTTAACATTTGCAATTTATTTCCGTTTAGAACAGTCTGCAATGTCTCTTTTCTCATACTTCGAGATGAATACATTTGCCACACTTTCAGTAGAATGCACATGAATGGGGGCGTACTGATCAGGTTACTTACCAACTAAAACATGTTACAATCTCTTAGGCGTGGTGATAAGGGTAGAACAAATGCAATGTCCACTGAATTATTTGAATAATCTGTGCGTTATCTACTAAGAAAAGACCACCAAATTGATAATCTGGCTCTTTTTTCTTTTGTACAGCGCATATAGTATGCAGTCTGTCCAAGACGACGGCACTACATGCAACAGTAATGAAAACCGGAACACTTATTACACACGACAAGGGCTTCATACCATGCACGACTGGCACAATGCGAATCTGCGCCAGCAGCTGCCTAGTGATTAAGAGCACGTAAACTGCATAACGCCGAAGCATCGAAAGGCGCTTAACGCTTTTCATATAGCTCGAAAGATAACTTCTGCTGCTAAACTGTTTAAAAAAAGAGACAAAAAAAAATCTTCCAACTACCGTCAAACGCAATGCCTTCAGTTTGAAACGTGTAAAGGTGCTTCCCGGAACGACTAATTTAGTGTTCTCCAATTTTTTCGGCTAAGTTGCGAAGCTGCAAGTGACTGAGCTTATCGCAGGTTTGATGCTCCAAAGCGTTTGTGGTTGCATATAAATAGATTGGGTGAATTAGAGATTTTTGCTTGATATTTCTTCAAGTCTCGTGTTTTGCTTGCGGTAACTTCCCAAAATTAACTTGCGGTAAGTTCCCAAACGATGCGAAAACGGCAGCGCACACACTGCTGATGCATGCCCCGCAAACACGGCCTTTCATTCGAGTACGTTAGCAGTTATTCAACTATACGTGTCTGTCTGAACATTCTTGATGCTAACACAATTTCGAGATATATACGTAAAGCGTGTCACGAGAATTTCACTAGACATGCGGCGCAGCATTCATCGCGGCCGGATCAAGCGCCACGAAATTAGATCTACCGCACTGGCTGCCCAACATACACAATGCACAACATACACAACATACACAACATACAGTATCAAGTTAAAACATGGTGTACGTCCTTCTTTACGCACGTAAACTATAATGCTAAAATCAACAAGCCCGAGCGATCGCTCGCCGTAAAACATTCCGTACAGTAGAAGCGAGAACAAGAGCGCGTTATCAAACCATGTCAACGACAAACCGACACTATACCCGAGTCGCCTGCGCTACATGCAGCCGCTTCGCGCTAAGAGATGCGCTCACATAATCATGAGCTATTGACGCAAAACGTCTTTGCTAAAGCTTACCGTTCAGTGTAGTTGACGTGTGATGCCACAAAGATGACACGCATACACAGACACCGACGTTCAGGCATACACCGCACACCGGTATAACCGTTTACGTGCCTGGCGCAGTCGTTGAGACGGCGCACCGCCGCGCATGCGCAAGAGCTCCGAGCATGCGCAGGAGCTCCGCGCGCGAGGGCGTGCGCGCTCGGAGGAGTGTGAGCGCCTTTTCCTCCTTCATTTTTTTTTTTTTGTCTCTTTCTCTCTCTCTCTCTCTCTCTCTCTGCGCGCCATGCGCGCCGGAACGGGTGGCTTATTCATCTTTAACACCACTATTCATCTTTTTTCATGGACGAAGGAAATGCGCTGGTAGGTTGTATGACAAACGCTGTGGGCTATCGTATGAGACTGGAACGCTAACATGAATGCGCTGTTTGTAAAAGCCGTTACAGGGCCCTTCAGACGTTTCAGACGCATTATTGCCAGCGTCGATTAGTAATACAGCGTACTTGTAGCATATCTTCCAGCGTACCGCCAAATGTGATGCCCGCACGTATGTTAGTGCTAATTTTCTGTTCCGATGATAGGTCAAAGCAATCAGTACAGCATTGAGGTACTCATATGCGTGGCTGCGCAGGCATACCGCCGGCGAAATACTGGGTGGGCTCAGAGAATTTGGCACCTATTTTAAGTGAATGAGAAACTTTGATAGGTTTATAGCGCAGGATATCAGTCAACAAAAAACCGCCCGATGTTAGTGACGCAGCCGAGATATGAAGACAATGTGAAATGTATCCGAGAATCGGACGACACACAACGCGAAGACCACATGCGCGACATCGGTTCATCGCACATTCACAAAGTCCGCGTTGTCAGCTACAAAGATTACGAGTGTATTTGCTGTTAGCTTGATGCCTGTTTGGAATCCACTTGTAGCTGAAGCTGGCGTTCATAACATCTATTATAACAATTGGATCGGCGTTTTGCTTACTTTATTCTACTGCCGCAAAAGTGATGCGACAACTGTGAAGACTGTCTTGGGATTGCCGAGAGCGGCTACGTAGATGATATCATGTGGTCAACAAATGCGGAGGTATACACTATGTGTATACTAATGTCTACAAATAGGCTCTACAGCAATCTCAGCAGTATACAACTTCAGTGGCTTATATCAAACGCAGCTACGTATTATCCACCGGTACCTGCGCTTGGTTACAGCGTACACGGGTTGGGCCCAGATTAACGATGTTTGTCTATTGTTAATCTATAGACATGCAAGACCACGACAACTCAGAGGAAGACCAGGTGGTGAATTCACCACCTGGTCTGCCGGGTTTCGCCACTTATTCACCACCTTTGCCACATCATCACCATCTGACCTTCACCACCTGGTCTTCGCGAAGTGTACGTCCGGGAAGCAGCCAGGTTTAGGGCCTTCGGGTGCCTGGAAGACCTTGGTGACTCGGACGGTGCCTGCTCCGCCGCGATCCTCGTTCGGGGCAGCTGCACCGAACGCAGACTAGCAGTCTGCACGGTTTGCCCGCCGCGCCGGAGTTGCGGTGCCGTCGTGCATGAACCAGTGCCATATCATCGCGTTCGCAGAGGGCGGGGGGTATGGGAACTCGGAATTACAAATTATCGACTTTCTTCTATACATATTCAATACACCGGGAGTAGAGAAAAAGAAATAGAAACCTTGTCGACTATATTGTCCATAATATAGAGAGTCTATAGACAAAGTATGGACAAAAATAAATAGAAACTGTATCTGCTTTCGTCTACAGGTAGTCCATATAGAGGGGAAATAGACAAAGAAGAAACAAACACCTTATAGAATTTTTTCTATAGACTGCAAGTAGATAAAAAGAAATTGAAATCTTATCGACTTTCGTCTATAGAAAGTCTATATACAAAGTATATGGACAAAAATAGATAGACACTGTATCGACTTTGGTCTAAAAGTAGCCCATAGAGGGGAAATAGACAAAAAGAAACAAACACCTTATCGATTTTTTCTATAGACCGCCTATAGACAGCGAGTAGACAAAAAGAAATCGAAACCTTATCGACTTTCGTCTAAGAAAGTCTATAAACAAAGTATGGACAAAAATAGATAGAGACTGTATCCACTTTCGTCTATAGGTAGTCCATAGAGGGGAAGTAGGCAAAAAAGAAACAAACACGTTATCGACTTTTTCCTATAGACCGTCTATAGACTGCGAGTAGACAAAAACAAATAGAAACCTTATCGACTTTCGTCTATAGAAAGTCTATAGACAAAGTATGGACAAAATGGATAGAAACTGTATCGACTTTCGCCTATAGGTAGTCCATAGAGGGGAAGTAGGCAAAAGAAACAAACACCTTATCGACTTTTTTCTATAGACCGTCTATAGACTGTGAGTAGACAAAAAGAAATAGAAACCTTATCGACTTTCGTCTATAGAAAGTCTATAGACAAAGTATGGACAAAATGGATAGAAACAGTATCGACTTTCGTCTATAGGTAGTCCATAGAGGGGAAGTAGACAGAAAGGAAACAAACACCTGACGATGACGAAGACTGGCCGTCACATCTTGCGCGAACTGGGGTACTTTCCACCGAACACCCAGGATCCCCCGGAGCTTACGCCGGTTCCCCGCGAGCTCCGCGACCTGATCACAATCGCACCCATTCCGCGAAACGTCCATCCGGAACACAATCGAGGCAGGCGCCTAGCCCGGGCCACCGCGTTCCTCAAACGAATAAACGAGAAAGCCGACGACGTCGCTTTCGTGGACGCCGCCGCCTACCGGTGCAACCGAGCCTACGCCGCGGTAGCCGTCTCGTCCTCGCAACGGACTTTAAACGCCGCAACGGTACGCACACGTGATCCCGAGGTGGCGGAGCAAGTGGCCATAGCCCTGGCAATGCTCGACGATAAGCGAACAACAATATTCAGCGACTCGAGACCGGCCATCAAAGCGTTCGAGAGAGGAGTCGTCTCCGTCAAGGCGTTACGCATTCTCCGCGGCGCTGATCCAAGCACCCTCAAACACCACACCGTCGTCTGGTTTCCCGCCCACCTGGGTCGGATCCCGGGCGCCCCGCCCAACCTCAACGAGACAGCCCACGACGCTGCGCGCGCGCTTACCGACCGCGCCGTCACCCCCGGGCAACCACGTCTCGATGAGTTGGAGGCGAACAGGGACGCCCCAGTAACCTACAATGAAATAACCAAACACTTTTACTTGGGACGACGTCTCTTTCCGCCCCCGCACCCCAAACTAAACAGGCCACAGGCGCTTACGCTACGCTTATTACAGACAGATACCTATCCGAACCCCGCCACCTTACACATCATCTACCCGGACGTCTACCCAGACAATGCGTGCCCCTCGTGCGGGGTCACGGCGACACTCGCACACGTGCTCTGGGAGTGCAGAAACGCTCCGCCCGACTCTACCTCCGACAAGTGGGAGAGGACGATACGAAGTCCGCTCCTAGAAGATCAGCAATGGGCCGTCCAGCAGGCTCGCGCAGCGGCCGCCAGGTACTCCCTGTCGGTCCCTGCGTGGGAGACGCCCACTGCGCGCTGACGTGCGTCCTGCAGGACTTCTATTAAAGTTTTTCCAATCCAATCCAATAGATAGAGACTGTGTCGACTTTCGTCTGTAGGTATTCTATAGAGGGGAAGTAGACAAAAAGGAAACAAACACCTTATCAACTTTTTTCTATAGACCGTCTATAGACTGCGAGTAAACAAAAAGAAATAGAAACCCTATCGACTTTCGTCTATAGAAAGTCTATAGACAAAGTATGGAAAAAAAATAGATAGAGGCTGTGTCGACTTTCGTCTGTAGGTATTCTATAGAGGGGAAGTAGACAAAAAGGAAACAAACACCTTATCAACTTTTTTCTATAGACCGTCTATAGACTGCGAATAGACAAAAAGAAATAGAAACTTTATCGACTTTCGTCTACAGACAGTCTATAGACTTTGTATCAACAAAAGTCCAAATCTATAGAAAGGAAAGGTCGTCTATGAAAAGTCTATAGACTTTCTATAGACAGTCTAAAGTCATTTTTGTAAGGGATAAGCCTTTCCACACTTCAAGGGAATGGCGTAGACCACTCCTGTGGAACACTTGATGAACGGCTTCTCATGTTTTAGGTGACAACCTCTTTTTTTAGAGTTGCAGATGCGTGGGCATAACTGTGCCAGCGTGGGCATAACTGTGTGGTTGTGCCGTACCTGCACAAGACTTCCCACAGTCTCAAGAAGGTAGCCAACAGGCATGGGGTTTCCGTTGTTTTTTCGGCACCCAACCACCTACCGCTCCTGGGGGTGTTCTAGCGCTTTCGGCTTCCAAGGGCATATATTCTTCATCCTCTCCTTGGGCCTCTAGCTTTTTCAACCTTTTCTCGGCTATTAACTTCCACTTCCATGTTTTATCCACCTTAAGGTTAACGCTGTCTACCGTGTCCTTTAGGTTCCTAATCGTATTCCTAATCTCTTCCAGAACCGAGCACATCGATTCTACCTCCGGAACTACAGCTCTCTTTTTGGGCGCCGGTGTGTCTTCTTCTTGGCTGTTACTTCTACACACCGGCTTAGCTATTGCCACACTGCCGCTTTCTGTCCTCAACCATTTTTTCATTTCCTGAATCTGCTGCTTAAGTTCTTCATTTGCTTTCTTTAGTGATAAAACCTCTCTGATCAGCTGTTCTACTCTGGCATCAGTGCTTTGTTCCTGCGAGGCTAGCGCACCTGTGACGTTCACAGTACCTTTGACTTTCTCGGCCCAGGTCGCTCCTGGCTCCTTTTTCTTGTTTGTCTTCAGCTCCTGCTCCTCGAAGCGCACCTGCGCCTCCCGAGACCTGGAACGGTTTCTTCCCCTCGATGTTGAGCGATGTCTTGATCTTGATGTGCTTCTCGAGCGTGAGCGCCTTCCGGCGCCTGGAGGGGTTTCCTTTGTCGGTTGGGCCGATTCCATCTCAGTCTCCACTTTGGAGCGTTGTCTTCTTATTCTGACTACATATGGTATTTGGTACCGCTGCTTGCAAGCCCTGTCACCTGTGGGGTGATCTTCACCGCAGAACTTGCATTTGGGAGAGCAGATATGAGCCTCCCCTGGGTCTTGCATACCACATCCCCTGCACTGCACAACCTCAGGTGTTGGACAAACGTCTGATCTGTGTCCGATTCTTCCACATGCATAACATACGTCAAATTGCTTCCTGTACAGATAGCACCTCACGAGGGTTGACCCATATTTGGTGAAGTTGGGCACCCTGAATCCGTCGTAAAGCACAATAACCGATCCCGTAGCTTTGACACGTTGTGCAGCCAATGCCGTTGGGTTGTATTCATCCACAATCTTTTTCGTGATCACACTGTGACTGTCATTGAGGTTCACTCTTCTAATAACCCCCTTGCACGTAGAGTGGGGGGCTGTTTCATAAGCGCTCACTTCATATTCTGCCTCCATGATCGTAATGGACTTGATTCTCACATACCTTTCAGCATGAGAAGAGCCCGGTGTACTAACCACCACAATATTCTGTGTGAAGTTGGGGCAGACGATGTCTTCCTCCGCTTGGTCTGCTGTAAGTCCGGCTGCCTCGACGATCGCTTCTCCAATAGCTGTGCTGACCTTGTTCAGGTTGAGGCCTCCCCGAGGCCTAACGATTATTTTCCTGTGCTCCTCCGGCAGTTTCGGCATTCTTGACGCCTTCACAATCCGGCGCTTGAGCTTGTCGGCCCCGGCAGCACCTTTGTTGGCTATCTCCTTTCCTTGTGATTCTTGGATCAAATTGGCGGCTCCACCAGCTCCCCAGGTCTTTTTCGCAGATCGCGATCTTCGGTTGGTGACCACCTGCCAACCCATTCTTTCCTCGCCATCTTCCGTCTCCGAGGAGAGTTCGTCATCCATGCGTATATCGGCCATGCCGGCTTGGCGGGCTCGCTAGACCTACGTGGCGTTAGGCCCAGCCTGGCGCCCACGTGCGATGCACAGAAAAGAGGCTATAGAAGTCCAAAAAATGCTGACCCACCTTGTCCAAAGGTATCCACAGATTCGGGTTAACCTCACGAATCCGATCATGAGCTTCAATGCGTGGTCCTGCCAAAAGTGCCTGCAGAATCATTCAAAAAGACGGAGCCGATGCGGGGCACGTCCGCTTTCTTCAGCTTCTTCTTCTGCTCCAACCAGGTTTGTGCATGAAAAGTTTTCCTGAGGGTGTGTGCCTTGAAGCCCGTAGTGGTAATCACAGGAAACGGGGGTGGATCCAGAGTAGCACCAAAGGGCAAGCCTTCATCGAAACAAATATGGAGGGAAGTGACTGCATGCTCAAACTTGTCAACTCACAAGTTTGCCAAGACCAAGTGATGTCAGAAGTTTATGAAGCCTACATGGTTAATGTATATCCGCTTAGGCCAAAATTATTTAGATACTTTTTATAAGGACTACATATTTACTGGAAATCTCAAAATAATTATGTTAGTGCAGAATACCTTCCACTAGTTGTGACGTCCTTGAAAGAACGAAAATGTTTGCGTTGTATTTGTGTGGTGCATGAAGTTACCTTTTAAAAAAAACTCAGCAATGGAAACAAAATGCAAAGAGTAGTGCTCGAAATATATTGCCACCTCTTTAGGGCTAGATAAATTCAAATAATAATAATAAGCTAATGAAGATCGGGCATAAAATATAGATGTTTCTGCTCCCACATGAAAGCCTTGTTCACAAAGATTGTGAACTGCAGTTGAACCAGCTCTTATTTTTCCTTTTTACGGGTGGCATCTAATTTTAAACTACTTACCGTGCCTCTTTTGACCAAACCAGACAGGCTGCCGTCAAACTCTTCACTACTTACCGAAGTACTATAGCGCCAAACAGACGACACAACAAAAGACGCGGACGAGCTCTTACTAACAGCTGATGCTTTATTTGATGCTTTATTGACGGAAACACACAATATATATACGCAAATTTGCCGGCGCAACTCGCGCATTGTCAAAAATCACATGGTAACCAGGTAAAAGGCGATAGAACGATTGTGAAGGTGACGTTCGTGAAGATGACACGTGGTGTACAGGGCCAAATGACTATAAATGATAATGGTTATGCGATACACAAACACCGCCGTAAGGGAGTACCCCATAAAAACTAAACGATTAAGAATTTTCACCAAGCGCAGGCGGCGCAACAACATACTCAGTTCTAACTAAGGGCTTCTAAAAAGGACATCTCACTTTTAAACAGAATTTTTGATGGTTCGCTCACGCATTCAAGGCCCTTCCTTTTAATGTGGAAGGCTTCCTTCAGCTCACGGGCAACGCTGTCTCGACTTCTGTCCTAAGTTCTGTAGTAGAGTGCCTGCTCCAGAAAATAAAAGGGAAAGCAACAAAAAATACGCAACAACAAACCAGGACACTAAGACCTGTAGTCGTACCGTACTCTCACCGCGTAGCTCTCAACCTGAAAAAGGTCGCGAGTAAATTCAAAGTCCCGGTTGTTTTCTCAGCCCCTTCAAAACTTGCTACATTGTGCGCCCGCATTAACAACCAAAAAACAGAACACGCGACCTGCGGAACCCAGGATACCGATCCGCTTGTCAGTTGCAGGGAAGGGGTAGTTTATCAAATTCCGCTCTCATGCAAAAAGGTTTACATTGGACAAACGGGGCGATGTTTAAATGAAAGGCTAAAAGAACACGAACGGTCACAAGAAAAAGGAACTGGTTCCAATATGGCCGTCCATTGCAAAGAGTGCGGGTGCAAGCCTCGATACCATCGTTCTGGACAGAAGTCGAGAAAGCGTTGCCCGTGAGCTGAAGGAAGCCTTCCACATTAAAAGGAAGGGCCTTGAATGCGTGAGCGAACCATCAAAAATTCTGTATAAAAGTGAGATGTCCTTTTTAGAAGCCCTTAGTTAGAACTGTGCATGTTGCTGCGCCGCCTGCGCTTGGTGGAAATTCCTAATCGTTTAGTTTTTATGGGGCACTCCTTTACGGCGGTGTTTCTGTATCGCATAACCATTATCATTTATAATCATTTGGCCCTGTACACCACGTGTCATCTTCACGAACGTCACCTTCACAATAGTTCTATAAAAAAATATGGGGTTTTACGCGCCAAAACCACTTTCTGATTATGAGGCACGCCGTAGTGGGGGACTCCGAAAATTTCGACCACCTGGGGTTCTTTACGTGCACCTAAATCTAAACACACGGGTGTTTTCGCATTTCGCCCCCATCGAAATGCGGCCGCCGTAGCCGGGATTCGATCCCGCGACCTCGTGCTCAGCAGCCTAACGCCATAGCCACTGAGCAACCACGGCGGGTCACAATCGTTCTATCGCCTTTTGCCAGGTTACCATGTGATTTTTGACAATGCGCGAGTTGCGCGGCCAAATTTGCGTATATATATATATTGTGTTAAAAAATTACATTATGGGGTTTTACGTGCCAAAGCCACCTTCTGATTATGAGGCACGCCGTAGTGGAGGACTCCGGAAATTTTGACCACCTGGGGTTCTTTAACGTGCACCTAAATCTAAACACACGGGTGTTTTCGCATTTCGCCCCCATCGAAATGCGGCCGCCGTAGCCGGGATTCGATCCCGCGACCTCGTGCTCAGCAGCCTAACGCCATAGCCACTGAGCAACCACGGCGGGTCACAATCGTTCTATCGCCTTTTGCCAGGTTACCATGTGATTTTTGACAATGCGCGAGTTGCGCGGCCAAATTTGCGTATATATATATATATTGTGTTACAAAAATTACATTATGGGGTTTTACGTGCCAAAGCCACCTTCTGATTATGAGGCACGCCGTAGTGGAGGACTCCGGAAATTTCGACCACCTGGGGTTCTTTAACGTGCACCTAAATCTAAACACACGGGTGTTTTCGCATTTCGCCCCCATCGAAATGCGGCCGCCGTAGCCGGGATTCGATCCCGCGACCTCGTGCTCAGCAGCCTAACGCCATAGCCACTGAGCAACCACGGCGGTTCACAATCGTTCTATCGCCTTTTGCCAGGTTACCATGTGATTTTTGACAATGCGCGAGTTGCGCGGCCAAATTTGCGTATATATATATATTGTGTTAAAAAAATTACATTATGGGGTTTTACGTGCCAAAGCCACCTTCTGATTATGAGGCACGCCGTAGTGGAGGACTCCGGAAATTTCGACCACCTGGGGTTCTTTAACGTGCACCTAAATCTAAACACACGGGTGTTTTCGCATTTCGCCCCCATCGAAATGCGGCCGCCGTAGCCGGGATTCGATCCCGCGACCTCGTGCTCAGCAGCCTAACGCCATAGCCACTGAGCAACCACGGCGGGTCACAATCGTTCTATCGCCTTTTGCCAGGTTACCATGTGATTTTTGACAATGCGCGAGTTGCGCGGCCAAATTTGCGTATATATATATATTGTGTTAAAAAAATTACATTATGGGGTTTTACGTGCCAAAGCCACCTTCTGATTATGAGGCACGCCGTAGTGGAGGACTCCGGAAATTTCGACCACCTGGGGTTCTTTAACGTGCACCTAAATCTAAGTACACGGGTGTTTTCTATATATTGTGTGTTTCCGTCAATAAAGCATCAGTTGTTAGTAAGCGCTCGTCCGTGTCTCTTCTTGTGTCGTCTGTTTGGCGCTATAGTACTTCAGTAACATGCACCAACTAGCCCAACAAAAAGTTCTGCCTGAATATCTTCACTACTTCAATGCAAATAATTGGAGGTTAGCAAATACATTTTTTTCTAATAGGAATAGTAGGTATCGAATAGTCAAACACTAATGCATACAGTTACAGCAGGCATATTTATCTTGGAATTAAGCACCGCCATGCTTTTATTGTCTAGTAAAAAAAACAGCTATCAAGAAAGATTAGGATCATTTTTAAACAAAAGTAATTATACCTCATATACTTGTAGCAGATGTAGTGCTTCTCAAGAATCCCGTCCAAAGTGCACACACTAAAACATTAAGCTGGGATATTCAAAAAGACAAGTACATGTTTTGCTCGCGAAATGACTTTTAGTGGGCTCAATTATGTAAAGTGTGATATTATATGATTGATGTAATTTGCTAATGTAAAGAAAGAACAAGCCAGGATCTCTTGCTTCCTATATATGCGCTGAATCAAGAAGGTAATTAAGGAAGAAGAACACCAGAAATAAACACAAATATTTGTGTGCTTTCTGGCATAAAATAATTCTCATGTAAGCCACATAACATGCTTTCCAAAGCATCCCCTACCTTAACTTACAGCTGCATCACATGAAGGCACTTTCTGAGAACACACATGCTTCATGATCATTCACAGTATTAGTGACTCCCACTGAAGTAGACTGAGAACATATCTGGGCATTGCATTCAATAGCTGATGTGAAGTGAAAAGACTGCTGCTTGTAGGTATGAATGAACCAAGTGAATAAGAAATATAGGTTCTCAAACTTCAAGTAGTAAGTGTGGCAGCACTTAAGAAAAACATGTTGCAACTAAAAATTGCAACACATGATGAAATAACTGAAATGGCTATGGAGAGTTTAATAGACCAATAAACAGGAAACTGCAAGTTCGCAACATTTCTGAATACTTTTCTTCACATGTACTCCCCTCATAAGTATGACTTCTCTTAATATAATAATAATAATAATAATAATAATAATAATAATAATAACCTTTATTTTTTTCCATCAACGTGATGGGGGAGGCAAGGGAAAAAAAGCTGAGACAGCTTGACTAGTTCCCGCCCCCCCCCCGCCCTCAGAGAAAAAGATATATTCCATAAAGGCAGACAGTTCAGCTACCGACAAGAAATAAAACATATTTTTTTATTGTACAAAAATAATACCTACTACTACAAGCATCTTTGTGGCGTATAAATATGCACATTCCCAAACGTGTGGACATGTAACTGTAGTAATGACATTACGTTTACAGGACACTGCTGGAAGACATATGTAAACACCATACACACAACAACGGCTTATTAACATCTGCATAATGGTATATCACGAACATTCATCACCTAATTTCACAATGAAGAGTTCAGGAAGCACGTCAGAAGACAAACAGAAATTTGATATGCATACCAATTTATACAAACGAGAACAATGTTCAGGGAAATACAACTGAAGGAGAAAAGAACAATTTTAATTGCTGTTTTGATGTATGTTCTAGCTCTATAGCGTGTCTGTGACAAAAATTCAATAATTCTGGCAGTTTTCTTTTCATCATTTGCTGTCCATAGGTAGTTCTACACGTCTCTACGTTCCAAATTTCCCTACTACGTGTATCGTATAAAGGAGCTTTCTTTGACAGAGAAGCTAAAGCTGAGAGAAAGTTTGTTTTCTTTCACATCCTTTTTATATGTTAAACACAGACGGTATGGATACATGTGAGTAATTTTCATAATTTCCAACTTTTCAAACAAAGGCAGAGATGGGTCATCTCGAGGAACACCGAGAACATGTCGCAACATTCTTTCTTGCATTGTAAGAATTTTACGTAAATTTGTAACAGCCGCAGTTCCCCAAACTAAATGTGCATAATTAATATGAGAGTGAAATAATGTATTCTAAAGAATAACCTTGACCTGCACAGGCAATATCTCTTTATTAATGTACGTAGCTCCTACGACACTTGAAATCTTAGAAACAACATGTTCCCCTTGGTCTTCCCACGTTAAGTTCTCGTTGAACACGACGCCAAGAGTTTTGAATGCGCGGAGTATTTCTATTTTTGAATCGCCTAACAAAAGATCTGTATTTATGAAAACGCTCTTATTCCTCGGACGGAAAAGTATGGCTTTCGTCTTGGCCGTGTTTATTTTTAATGCATTAGCACTTGACCACTCATTCAAACGCGATAGTGAGCTATTTGCTTCAGAAATTAAGTCATTCGGACATGCAGCTGAGAAAAGCATAGTCGTGTCATCGGCATAAATGATATGTTTAACGTTCGGATTAATACATATAATGTCATTCAGATAGATATTAAATAAAAGTGGTCCAAGGATACTTCCCTGAGGTACTCCTGCTTGAACCTATGCTTTAATTTCATAATTCCGCGTTCTCGCTGCTTTGCTCATGCTGATTGACATCTAGCACAAAGGTTGGCAAAAGTAGCTGAGCATGTGCATGTGTTGTGAGGCAAGCTGCCCACATCTGGTAGCCACATGCCAATTTCTCACAGTAGATCAAAGGGAAGCCTTGATGGTAAACCATAGAGAAGACAGATACACTGGTTCAATGATAACTGAAAACGCCAACATGGAAAAATTGTACAGCCCACAGAATCAGCAGAATTGACATAGTTTGGAAAAACTGAAAAGATGCATTATGATATTTATGTTACACAGGTTCCAGTCAAGTTGAAGATTTTCACTGTCTAATAAACTTATAAGACAATACATTACAAGCAATAATGTATGCAACCTAAACAATTTTAATAAAGTCACCTAGAAGTCAGGATGGAGAAGTGACTGAATTGAGGATGCTAAAATGGATGAGGTGGAGGCAGATTGTGAAGACAGGTCTTAAAAACTTAACATTCAACACACACTTAAGTTGGCAAAGATTGGACTCAATGTTCAAGAAGAAATTGACTAAGATAATTTATTGGTAAACATACATGAGAGAGCAGCAACAATACAGCAGAGATAACTGTCATGCAAGAGGAAAGGACGTCAGTCTAAAAATTAACATTTGGTCAGAAGAATGGTTATGCATGGGCTCAGGGTCATGTACAATTCTGTATGGTACGCATGATGTCAGAGCTGCACCGCATAAGGAACTGTGGCCTTACATGCCTCGATTATGAAATGATGCGGGCCAAGAGTGGAACAAGGATAGCATCAATAGGGGGCCTACTCCAAAAGGAGAATGGGAGGGAAACGGGGCGAGAGAGATTTTCTACGTAACAGATACACAGTCATATGAGTCATAGTCATATGAGTCATAGTCATAGAAACCACGACCCAAGGAGCTGCACAACAAGGAATATAAATTCAAATCTCTATACAGTTAAACCTCAGTATAACGAAATTCTGGATATAACGAAGTATTTACCTTTTCATAACTTCTTCTCTATCGAACACCATGCATTTAGAGCCTCAATATAACGGAGTGTGTTTGTGTGCAATTATAATATAACGAAATTTCGCTTCTGCCGCAGAAGAGTGCGAAGACAATCAATGGTAACTTCCGCGGACGCAGATAGTCAAATGATTGAATTACAAGCGGCTGCTTGCAAACGCACCTCTCAAACTGCGTGCAGCGCGACAAGAACAACAGCTTGGAGCCGCATCATGTTCCGTATGAATTAAGTCCAAGTGCGATCAGATCCTACCGCGCCCCGCGCACTTGTGCTTTAGGTGCGAGTGAAAGTGTGCGAGGGTGAGACAAGAAAGATGGTGGCTTCATAAGTGGCGCCTTCCCACGCGAGCAATGGCAAAGTGGGGAAGGAAAGCGAGCTCACGGTAACGCGATCAAGCGAGCGCGAGGGGTGTGGAGTGGGGGGGTAAGTTGGCGCGCGTCTTGGCCATGACTGCGGGTCGCTGTAAGCGCGGCTGAGCACATACGCAGCCGCGCACCCGCACTAGAGGTACCAGCCGCACTAGAGGTAATATGCTGCGTGTGGAAAGAGCGGGCATGTCAAGACAGCGTGGCATCATATAAGTTGTTTTCCCGCGCGTTTAGTATTGAAGGTTGCGCAATCTCGAGTTTTGATGATCCGTTGGAACGAGAAGCAGACGAAGCATTCGCTTCCAGCTGCCGGCGATGTTGATGATAGCGTCGTCGCAGTGCGACCGGGCGACGCTTTGCGGGCGGAGTGCACGCAAAAGCATGGCGTCACTTAATTCGTACCGCTGATGTGAAGATATCAACGTGGCATGAAACCGTATCATTCATCGCTGACTCCTTCATTCGTCAAAATAAATTGTTTTCTCACTCAAACTTGCTTTTTTTTTTATTGCCCAATAATTCGGAAAATTGCACGGCCCATTTCCGTGCGACAAAAATCGATCGGCGACTGTACTCTTTTGCATAACAGATCGAATTTCAATACAACGAAATTTCTATATAAAGAAGCGAATTGCCGATTTTACCTACTTTGTTATGTCAAGGTTTAAGTGTATAACGAAATTTCCTTTCTCTACACGGGGGTGGCAATGTGGGTTTGTTCGTTGATCATCATAGAACGGCATGTAGTGTAGCGCAGCAAAAACAAGAACACAAGAAGAAATGAAACACAGACACAAGCGCCTAATTATGTCTGTGTTTTGTTTCTTCATGTGTCTTTGTTTTCGTTGCATTACACTACATGTCATTCAATACTTTCACTGTCACATTCATGAGCACTGAAAACCTAGAATCAACTAATATCTTGCCTGATTTGCCATAACTAAAAAGAAAAATGTGGGTATAGTAGGTCTAATTGAGTTCTGGTGATGTTGGTATCACTGACATATAGCTTTTAAGAATGTTTAATCGTTTCTTCCGTTAAGGCAGAGTACATGCTCAACTGCTACAATAAGTGTGAACGTAGGCAAAAACGACATTTTTGGCTCTTGCATCAATTTTATGGCATGTTGCGTGATCTAATCAAGTGGTTTCAATTTGACGAAGTTCTCGATTTAACAAAATAAAACCTCACATTCCAATAAAATTTATTAACTAGACTTACTGTACTTTATAACCAAAGTACTGTATAAATATAAGCAGCTACAGCCTCCGCGAGTGGCGAGCAGAATTGAAATGGAATTGCTTGAATCGAAAAACGCCGAGTGCTGCTGCTAAAGTACGCGCCAGATGCATTGGGCAAGAAAAAATCTGCGGTAACCGCGGTACCACACGCAGTTATTCAAAGCAGCACATAAGGGTGCCGCGGACTCAAATTGGTTAGTAAATGCATTCGGAACCAGTCTTTCGATTACTCAATTAATATATCAGCCACACACTCGCATAGCACCGCCACGTGGCAAACGCGGCCGTGCGGACGCTTCACTATGCGCGGATCGGCTGGTTGCAATATTGGGGCACTCTATGGGTGCATGTTTAAAGCACAGGGTTTTTTGCCTGTCGCGTGATCGTTGCGGGTGCTCCATGGCAGAGTGTATTGCATGGTACAGAATTGGCCCCAGTACCAAAAGTACACAGGTAGGGCAGTCCGTGCAGACGAAGCGTGAACGCGAGCTCAACATAACCACATCGTCATTATTCTGTAGCGATTATTTATGCGAAAGCGTCAAATGGCTCATTGAGCAAAAAAGTCGGCGTCTGTCGTCTCAGCGAAACAGCACCTCAAATCCCATTGGCTGCGACCACGTCACGAGCGCGCCTCGACGAAACAGAGCGGGTGAAAGGGCACACCTGCTGTCGCTATAGCGCACCAGGTGTTGCGTGAGGGGAGAGGGCGTCGCCGCGACGCCACGTGATCCTTGCTCTCGCAAGCCGCCGCCCGGTCCGTATCTCCCCCCTCCACTGGGCTTAGCTGCTGCGCGTGCCTGCCGGCCTTGGTGGCCACTGCTGTTTCCTGGTCTCTGGTCGTGCAGCACGTCGGTGGCATGCGGTGTTGGCACCGCAGGCGGCTGCTGCTTGCTATCTCGGGCCCAATGTAGCTCTAGGGTACATCACTTGCAGCATAAAACTCGAAGCACTGCTCAACGGCATTCAGTTGGGCATAAATGCTTTCGCAATCACAACTCTGATAAGACATGCTTAGCTGTCCTCATATGTTTTTCTTTAGTTGCCAAGTGGATGCATCATTGTTCACCATTCGCAGTCTTCAATCTGTCGTCATCATTGCAAAGTCATGTCAAATTAGTTGTAATATCACGCCGTCAGATGCTGCCGCCTTCACGCTGTGTAGTAGATACGCAGTCGTTGCCATGCATGCACTCATCATCCCAAAGTCGTTATGCCTCAATCGTGATGACTCTAGAATTGTCATCCAATCGTCGATCATGTCATCGTTGTCACCACAGCAGCAACATACTGTTGTCGGCATTCGACAGATGCATTACACAGATTAGCATTACCTTTTCAGCTTCTAGAACAGAATGCACGTGATCTACCGCAGTAATATTATGAGAGACACTTGAGCGGCACAATTGCTGTCCGCAGTCGCCAAGCCTCCCTGCCACATCATTTATTTCAATCTCCACAATAATCCTAAATTGTGTCACAAAACTTCTACAACAAATGTCAACATGGTTGCCATAAGACCTTGTCTCTCATGAAAAACACAACTACATTGTCATGTTCACTAACTTGATCTCCTCCATTGAACTTAGTTCTTGCGTTGAATGGACGCTTTTAGCGTTTTAAATTCGGCTACTTTGTGCCACTGCCCCCTTTTCCTGAATATTCCAACTTAATATTGATCCACATGCAATTACTAAAATTCACTGAATGCTTTCTTTATGGCCAAACACAATGTGTATGTTAACAACTCCAATTCACAAATCTGCCTTTTGTCACTTCTGGCATGCCACAATGCTGAGTCTTTAGGCCCTTGATTTTTCTCATTTTAGATCTCGCAATGAACTTAACGTAGAAAACTAAACTTTCTGTTGATGACTGTGTTTTGTCGTGAAACAACTAAACTCTGGCAGGTCCGTTTCTGTTCAAAGAGACTAAACAAATGGGCCACTGAACAAAAAGCCAGCGTCTGTCATCTCAGCGAAATGGAACCTCAAATCCCATTGGTTGTGACCACGTTGCGAGCGTGCCTCTACGGAGCAGAGTGGAGTGGGTGAAAGGGTACATCTGCCGTCGCTCTAGCGTGCCAGGTGTTGCGTGAGGGGAGAGGGCGCCGCCGCAACGGCACGTCATCCTTGCTCTCGAAAGCCGGCGCCCAGTCCATATTTCCTCCCCCCCCCCTGGACTTTGCTGCACGTGCCCAGTGGGGCAATGTCTCCACTAATGTCTCTTCGGAGTGCCATCACTAGTTAAAAACGTAACATAAGTACCCTAGCAACAAAAAAAAACTGATAGAAATTTCCACAAGTCTCTTAGGAATATGTATAGGTTGTACGGGTCCTTCTAAGAGTGATATATATTCCTACCTGACCCATAGAACTCTTTACCAGACTGGTAGGCAGCAGATAGATCTCACTGTGCTGCCTGCAAGACCAAATAGCATGATGTATGAGTCTTTTAAACCCAGATAGAGATCATCATACTGTCGTGTTCCTGCGACTAACGACACCGTCTTGAACAGGAACGGGAATGAACCCCCGCCTTTATTGCTCCGTAGTATATATACATATGTGTGCATGTCACGCATGCGCAGGGCATCGCATCAAGGGCCGTGGCATGACAAGAACTAAACACGATAACACAGCAACGATTATGCCACATCTCCCCTTTTCCAACAAAATAACAACCAACTAAATAGTGACAAAAACAGTCAAAAGAAACGTACTGCATTACTTTCAGAAATCCCGTAACGGTTTGGTTTTCTTACAGCTCTACCGAATCGTGTAGCGTATTCGCCTGGTACCTGCGGCGAAACATTACCCTGATCCTGCGTGGGGTCACATTGGAGGGCTTGGAAGTTAGGCTGATTGCTGACTTCTGCATTTTCCAGGCTAGGGGGAAACTCGTATGTCTCGTTGTACGAGTCTGGAATTCTGCTTGGCGCTTGCTTGACTAGAAATTTCCTGTTGTGTTCGATCTGGATGCCGCTCTCCAACGCGACGCCATACGACCGCGGCCGTTTTGCCCGCTGACTGATGGCGCCCTCCCGCCTGCGGTCCTTGACCCAGACAGAACCACCGGGTGCCAATGGGACAAGGTGTCAGGCCGCATGACGGCGGTCATAATGTTGCCGCTGCTTTTCCCGGACAGCTGCATCCTTCTTTCGTGCCTCTTTCAGGTTGGGTGTCTTTGGTATCAGCCTGTTCGGATGGAGAGGCAGTGTTGTACGAAGCCGCCGCCCCATGAGCAGCTCCGCTGGCGTCTTGCCTAGTGGTCCCGGGCTGTCCCTGTAGGCTAACAGAGCCAAATAGGGATCATGAGACTTTAGCAGCAGCCCTTTTACCGTTTTCACCATTCGTTCTACCTCTCCGTTTGCCTGCGGGTACCTAGGGCTACACGTCACACCTTTGAATCCATAGGCCTTTGCGAACTGCTTAAATTCTTCACTGACAAATTGAGCACCGTTATCCGTGACAAGCACTTCGGGTATACCGTGCCTATAGCGAAGACGTCTTTGACGTGACCAACAACACCACTGCTGGTGAGCGATTCCAGTAAACCCAATTCTGGAAATCGAGATAGAAAATTCACTAAGAGCAAATAGTTACGGCCGTTGAGATGGAAGATATCTGCTGCGACCCTTTGCCAAGGCCGAATAGGTGTCTGGGTTGGGATCATTGGTTCACTCGGCTGTTCTCGGAACTGCGAACACACGCGGCAATTGACAACCAAAGAAGCAAGTTGAGAGCCCAAGCCTGGCCACCAAACAGACTCCCCTGCTCTCGCCCTGCATCTCACAATACCTTGGTGACCTTCGTGAAGCAGACTTAACATTCTATTCTGGAGTGAGAGTGGTACTACAAGGCGAGTGCCATGCATGAGAACCCCTTTACACACGCTCAATGTTGCGCGATACTGCCAATATGGCCTCATAACGCTTGATATCGAAATTAGGCCCGGCCAGCCTTTACGAAGGTAACGGCACAACGTACGGCAGGTCTCGTCCTTTGCCTGCTCTTCGGCGACCAGTCTAAAGTGATCCGATTCGCCCAACTCGGATAACGCACCATTAACAAACGAGTTCACTTCATCCACAGAAAGGAAGTTCTTGGTTTTTTGCCCTCGCAGTGGCGTTCTAGAAAGTGCATCAGCAATTTCCAAATTTTTCCCAGGAACATATTCGACATCAAAGCTGAATCGCACCAGACGCATTCGGAATCTCTGAATGCGCGGCGGTACCAAATCTAGGGGAGTCTTTCCTAACAAAGTCACTAGCGGTTTGTGATCCGTCTCCAGCGTTATGTGTAGTCCACGCACATAACTTTCGAGACGCTCAGTCGCCCATGTTAGAGCTAGGGTCTCCTTTTCAATTTGCGCGTAGCGCATTTCTGTTGGAGTCAGTGATCTTGAAACAAATATAACTGGCCGTCTCTCTTTGTTTGGTTGTACCTGAAGTAAAACTGCACCTAAACCGTACGACGACGCGTCTGCAGAAAAAATTGTTCGATTCCGTGGATCGAACTTAGCCATAGACCTATCAGAACAGATAGCACGTTTTATGCTGTCAAACGCCATTTGCTGAGGCGTAGCCCAAATTCACTCACTGTGCTTGTGCAGCAAGTGACGTAACGGCGCAGTCTTCTCAGCTAAGTCTGGAATAAACCGCGAGCAATGATTTGCAAGATCTAGGAATCTCCGCATATCGGCAACATTTTCAGGCGGCTTCATATCAGTGATCGTTACAACTTTTGCAGGATCTGGCAGTATGCCATCTTTGCTCACTCGGCATCCCAAAAAACATAGCTCTTTTACACTGAACTGACATTTTTCACGATTCAAAGTTATGCCGGCTGGCTTCTGTCAAGCGTGCTAAAGCCTGAAACAATCGCTCATCATGCTCTTTCTGTGAAGAACCAAATACTAACACATCGCCCATTAAATTTACGACCCCGGCATTCCATCAAGAATTTCACACATTTGCCTTTGAAAATATTCAGGAGCAGAGGTTATGCCAAACGGCAGGCATCGAAGCAATAACGTCCAAAGGGAGTAATAAACGTGGTCAATAGCTGACAATCCTTGCTTAGCTTTACTTGATGGAATCCCGAGTTAGCGTCAAGTTTAGAAAACACAGCTGCTCCGCTTAGTAACCCGACTGTCTCATCAACAGTGGGGAGCACAAATTGCTCACGTTTCACCCACTTATTGAGTTGAGTTAGGTCAACACATATTCGCACTTGCCCGGACGGCTTCAAGACGGGCACTATGCCAGCACACCACTCGGTCGGCCCTTCGACTTTACGAATGACCGCGTTCTTTTCCATTTCTTCTAGCTGGCGTTTCACGCCGTCCCTCAGCGGGATGGATATACGACGAGCGGTGTAAATGGCATAGGGCACCGCGTCTGCTTTGAGACTAATACAGTATTCTCCTTTCATGGTACCCAAACCACAGAACAAAGAGGGGAAGCACGTTTGCACAGCTTGGTGGATCGAAACTTCCGTCTACAAATTTCACTATTCCCAAAGCTTCTATTGCTGGCAAGCCTAAAATAACATTACTCGCCGAGTTAACGACGAAAACGTCCTGCCTAACCAAACATCGTTTCCACAGAATGTCTGCAGTGAACTGCCCTTTCAGATCTAACATTTCATTGCCTGGTCCCTTAAAATTACGTTGGAACGCTCTAGAGTCTTGGGTACGCCAGGAAACGATGCTGGAACAACGTTTACCTCTGCTCCTTTGTCAATCTTAGCTGACACTGTGACCCCATTAATAGCGACCTGAACAAAACGAGCTCTTGCAATTGTACCAGCTAAAGTCCCAACAAAATAGATGGCACACCCTGTGTGCCATCTACATGGCACAAATCTACCTCGGATGCGCTTGCTTCCGCGATCGTGAAGTTCTGCTTTTGTGGGCTGACCGCGGCGAAATGTCCCCGTCGTTGCCACCTGCAGCAGATTGCCCCTCTTGCAGGGCACGATCAGGTCAAATGACGGGCCCTGCCGCAAGCCGCACACTTTCGGACGTCTTCTTTAGCCCATTTGTCCTCTAGACGTCCCCTGCTTGCTCGTTGATGAATTCCGTCGACCTCCACGCTGGATGGTTGGTGGTATGGACTGCTGTGAAGTTCCTGTTGTTGCTGTACCGCTTCCTTCATCCTTGCCCTTGTCAGTGCCGTTTTCAGAGTCAGTGCACCGTCCATTTGTAGGGCCTCGGACAACTTTGTGTCACGTAGTCCAACCACGAAACGGTCGAGGATCATCCGTTCTTTTATCACGCCATAGTCACATTTATCTGCCAGAGTATGTAGGGCCCTTACATACTGGTCCATCGATTCGCCTGAAACTTGGTGGCTGCGATGAAAACACGCACTTTCGAAGACCAAATTGCGCGTGGCAATGAAGTAGGCGTCGCAACGTTTTTTCACCACTTCATAGTCCTTTGACTGTTCTTCCGACAGCTCAAAGGTCTTGAATACGTTGCGTGCGTGACGCCCCATGGTATACAGCAGCGTGCGTACCTGAGCCTCTTGAGTTCGCTCATTAAGGCCGGAAGCAAATCGATAATCATCGAATTCTTGCACCCACGCCGGCCACTCTGACGCCTTGTCAAAGTTGAATCTCGTTGGTGGTTGTACCGGAAAGAGCTGGCACGAAATAGCACTTTCCTCACGCGCCATGGCTCGAAGCTATTGTTCTGTTATCGTGTCCGAGCCGAGGACGCCAACGATGAAGGTCGGCAGTAGCTGTATCTTCTCACGTCGCCCGTGGTTCCACCCAATTTGCGAAGGCCACTTCTGACACCATGTCGTGTTCCTGCGACGAACGACACCGTCTTGAACAGGAACGGGAATGAACCCCCACCTTTATTTCTCCGTAGTATATTGTCACGTGGTAGTGACGGTGAAGAAAGCAGCAATACGGTGGAATACAAAACTAGCTTTTATTGGGCGAACCTGTGCCCACAAAAACAGGCTACACTTATACCACAACGATAGCGGCGAACACGGTCGGCGATCGTCGGAAATCTGATCAGCGGATCAAGCACGTCGGCTTTTAAAGAACAGTCGTCGAATGTTCCAGACTAATCGTTCGGACCCGCGTGCCTTCCACAAAGTTCTACACCATTCGCTACACGTGATGAAATCAGATAACATAAGGTTCGGCGACAACAGACAGTGGATAGAAGCATCGATAACTTTCCCGAAACTTCGGATACATGCAGGCGCGTCCCACGCTGTGCGATTACATTTGTTAGGCGGCGAAACGTGGTTGCCCTATAAAGATAAGTACACGTGTCAATATATACACATGTGTGCATGTCACGCATGCGCGGGGCATCGCTTCAAGGTCCGTGGCATGACAAGAACTAAACATGATAACACAGCAGCGATTGTGCCACACTTACGACATACAGAAATGTAATTGAGGCACTGATAAAGCATGTTAGAAATAGCACACACGCCGGTGCCCACATGCATGAAGAGACGTGTTTAAAATTAACTGAATATACAAGCCTCAATGCATTGCCTGCCACGTGAACAGATTAACAAACACAGTTGGGATATTAGAATAAAAATGAAGTGTGTAAACTGTGCAATTATCAAAACTTTTTACAGCTTGTATGCAGATATATTATCCTAAATACGTTTTAACATAAATTAAACCACACGTTTTCAAAGCACCGCAGCGTTACTTAGTCTGTGAATCTACATTGGGGAAGTTGCATGAGAAAAGCATCAGTCCATTTTTGTAGCAGGTGTGCTCCAGTTCTTTTAATACAAAATTACATTTACAAATTTTGCGAGACGGATGTGCAACATTTAATGCATATCCAAAACAGGATTACTATCGTCGTCATCATCATCATTATATTTATGTCCACTGCAGGATGAAAGCCTCTCCCTGCGATCTCTAATCGCCCCTGTCCTGTGCCAACCGATTCCAACTAGCACCCGCAAATTTCTTAATTTTGGCGCACCACCTAGTCTTCTGCCATCCTCTACTGCACTTCCCTTCTCTTGGTACCCATTCTGCCACCCTAATGGTCCAACGGTTATCTAATCTGCACATTACATGACCTGCCCAGCGCCATTTTTTTCTCTTAATGTCTATTAGAATATCATAGATACCCGTTTGCTCTCTTATCCAAACTGCTCTCTTTCTGTCTCTTAAAGTTATACCTAGCATTCTTCATTCCATCACTCTGTGCGCGGTCCTTAACTTGTTCTCAAGCTTCTTTGTCAGTCTCCAGATCTCTGCGCTATATGTCAGCACCGGTAAAATGCACTGATTGTATACTTTCATTTTCAATGATTACACTCTAAAAACTAAGGGAGTGCCGGGCACTCTCTTTGAGGGAGTAGCTGCTTGTCCCATATTTCACTCTCTTTTCGAGAGTAGATCGACCCTCTTTGAGAGAGAGTAGGTCAACTCCTCCTGACAGAGTTTTGTTACTCGACCGCAAGGGATTGCTAGTACTCTTCCGCGGAGTGATAATACTCTTCCCACAGGGAGTGCTAGTACTCTTCCGCAGAGTGCTAATACTCTCCCCGCAGGGTTAATAGTACACCGCCAGACCGAGTACTTCTACTCCCCCAAATAGAGTGCTTGTACTCCTTCAGAACAGAGTGCTAGTACTCTTCCCAATACCCTCTTAGCCAAGTCCTGGTCACGCATGCAGGCAGGAAATCAGATCAAATTAGGGCCGCTGATATACTGTTCCCTAGGCGGCTCCTCAGAGACACTGGCCCATTCCAAGCGGCCTTCAGAATAGGCGTGAGCAAAGTTATGCAGGATTTTAAAGTCATTTTTTCCTGGCTATTTGCTGCCTACGTGAGGCGTGACTGCTCTGAAGCGGCCTATGCGTATGCGTCACGAACGCCACTGAGGAGAAAAAAAAGCAAATTAACACTTAATTAGCAAATATCTCCACAAATTTCACAATCAGGAGTCAGACAATCTAATTAGAATACAATTGTCACGAAAATCACATGCTTATCAAGAATCACAAAATCACAATGCTCTATACATCACGTGGATTCGAACCCGCGTACACTCGCGTTTGTACAATTCAAAACACACATCATAACCACTACACCACAGCGCCGCCACGCCCAGTCGCGTTCTTTTAGTGATTATATATATACCAAACGTATTTGATGAATTGGCTGTGGTGGGTGGGGTTTCTCTGTAGTGTGCTGTGCTGTTGTGTACTGGAATACGTGTGCGTTTGCGTCATTTCCATTCCTTGCTACGACTAACGAAGGAAGACAACGTAGACGACAATGTGAGAACTATTCACGGCTTGTCGTCACCGCAGGAAAATAACAAATGTGCCGTTCAGCTCATGATCGAGTGCTTCTCCAGTCCATGTTCTCCAAAATACGCGGATACAAATTATTGCGCCAACCATCCACGTATGTGAATTTAATTCGCGCGTATACTGGTGAGCAACTGCGACGCCAGTACCAGGCATTTCGACGTGCCTCACGCTGCCGTGTAGGCGTTCTTTTCAAGTGTATTAGTTTAGAGTTTGGTTCAGTCCGCTGTGAGCTGTTGTCCTGCATTAGCAGCGGATCGTTAGCGTTTTGAAGCGCATGCATTCCAGCATTTGAAGACTGCTTATGCCGATAGCCGCGTCAAATGCATTGGCACGCATGTTTAAATG
This sequence comes from Dermacentor andersoni, assembly GCF_023375885.2. Lineage (NCBI taxonomy): Eukaryota > Metazoa > Arthropoda > Arachnida > Ixodida > Ixodidae > Dermacentor > Dermacentor andersoni. The sequence continues at coordinate 2,277,674 of NC_092820.1, read as the reverse complement.
ACTAATGTGTCCACTTGTTACGCGTGCACTGCTCGTATCCTGTGGCAGTGCTCGTTCTAAAAGCTTCGAAGACCATCTACACTCATGCGTGTGTTCAATTTATATATGCACAGGATGGACTTGCCGGCTAGTTGGTTGAGCATTTTAGAAGAAACAGCGCAACACAAGGACGACGCAAAAACATGCCACACCACGAAGCGCTGGTGTGGTTGATGCTTTTTTTCGTCCTTGTGTTTGCGCTGTTTCTTCTTCCACGATACACGCACACCACAGGTACGCGAAAGTTTAGGAGCATAAGTGGTTAACTCTGTTTTCCCCGTTTTCTCTCAGTGTCAATGGCACAGCGCGTTGCCCGGAATTGTGCACGCTTACCCCCATATGCAGAAATGCATCATAACTTGAAGCCCATGCTTGACTTGATCTAAACGACGCAAGCCGTGAACGCACCAAAAGAAAGGCAGTGAGCGTCTTGGGGGACGTTCGCACCAGGCGTCGTTTATATCAAGTCAAGCATGAGCTTTGTATTAAGATACATTTCTGAATACGGGGGCTAGACATCTGCTTCTTCCAGAAAATGTCGAAGAAACGCCCGCCAAAACCAGGCACATTCGTAAACTTAACTAGGCAATACGAAGCTCCATAGAAAAAAAGAAGAGTGGTATTAAAAGCTTTCAGTATTTTTCTTTACTCCAAAATAGTTGCGCTCTCGTGGCTTCACTGTACAGAGATAGTGCAGCGTTAGCTAGAAAGCATGAATTTCCTAACTCCATGCCAAAATAAGCTTGTAAAATTATTTAGGTGCTAGAATCCAGGGTTTGTAGCGATCCTTGAAAATCCTTTATTTCTAAAATGCCATTTTCAAGGCATTGAAAGTCCTTGAATTTTTAGAAGTACTGGAAAGTCCTTAAAGTTGTACACTTGGCTAGACTTAGCAGACATTGCCAAGCGCTTTTTTTCCCTTCTGTGACACTCTTTCGCATGTCACAGAAAATTGCCTCTGGAGGTAATAGAAGGAAAGCGACATCCTTAAAGTTGAAATTACAAAGGAGCTGCAGATACCAGTTTTATGCACATGGAACCGGCGACAAATGTGCTTGGAGGAGCAGAAGCAGGAAGCTCAGCAGTTGAGGCATTCGAAGAGAAGCCGTGAAGAGTAAATTGAGAGCGACAGACACAATAAAAAGAAATTAGAAATGACTATTGCTTATTTGATGGTGAAAAAAGCTGAGGCAACAGATGACATCACATACACTGTCAAACCAAACAGTATTCAAAAACTGCAAATGTTGCAGGTCCAAGTAGTTAATTGTGCTATTGCAGAAAAACTTTGAGCGCTTTCTTGAAATGCTTCCTTGTGTGCGTTAAGTGGTGGGCGGTGAAAGGCAAATTAGCAGTCTTTCAAATGTTTGAAATCACTGAAATGCGATTTGTTTTGTTTTCTTTTGTTTGCATTAAAGTTAACGGTGTTCTTGAACAAGTTATTGCCTGTCCAAACTACTACACACATTGCACGAGGTCCTTGAAGTTACTGTGTCGGGGCCTCGGAAAGTCCTTGAAAACCATTGAATTTTTTTCTTCAATATTGCTACGAACCCAGTAGAACAACTGTCATGGAGTAAAAACCTTGGCTGAACAGGGGCTTATACGCAGAGCACAGGAAGACTAGAAATGCAGTAGTAGGCATGGAGGGCCCTGAAAAAAATTTGCCACATCCGCTCGTCTGCCTTATGTTTCTGCACCGACTGACGCATTTTTAATAGAAGTGCACTTTCTGTTCTACTCCAATAAACGCAACATTACGAACTCCAGTGTGGGGCAGTCCTTCAGCCAGTGCAGAACTTTTTCTGTACATCCGAGTCAGCTCTGTCATTTTTCCAGCATTGTAGTACAAGATTTGTTAAACTGGTTTAGCAGAATATGAGCAGTATACTCTTAAATTAGCTGTTTATTTGTATGCACAAGTTCAGGTCCTCAGTTTGGTTGCATGACAAATTGCCATACCTCAATAGATACAAGAAACAATTTTATTACAGTTTAATAAAATCCAAACAGTAATAATCACAACAATATAATGACATACATTTCTTTTGGTACGTATACAGCCCATGTCTTGGCAGTGTATAAATTCAACTATACGCCGCAAGTACTGTGTCCTGACCACTATTATTCACATGTGTAAAACCATCACAGCAATTCAACAAATATCACAGTAATTAGTGACATACACTTTGTAACTGCTTTACATGAGCATAATGTATACAAATGGTCCCTGTGTACCTACACATGACTAGTGCCACCCGAGTACTGTTACTCACAGGTGTAAAACCAACAAAGCAGTTCTTTAAAAAATATCACAGCGCTTAGTGACGTACATGCTGTAACTCCCTTGTAGAAACTTAATACAAACACGTGAGGACACAGAAAGCTAGCAGTGGGCATACATGGGAATACCACCGCCTCAATACTAATTCACAAGTGTAAAACCAACCAAGCAGTTCTTTAAAGAATATCACAATGCTTAGTGACATACATTTTCTAACTAGCTTATATAAGCTTTATACAAACATGAGAACATACACAAAGCTAGCGGTGCACCCGCATAGAAGTGCGGCCATCTGAACACGATTATTTGCAAGTGTAAGCTCAACAGAACAGTTCGTTATAGTGACACACATTTTGTAACTGCCTTATACAAGCTTAGTGCAAGCACAAGAATGCAGAAAAATATAAATTAAAAACTTGCTCTATGCATACACAAACAGATCAACACAAATGGTAAACACCGCTTTAAAGACAAATGTGACTGTGGCAAAGCGCAGTGCTGTGCCGGTTGAAATTGCCACCCACAAAATTATTGAGCAATGCTTAAACCAGAGGCAATAAAGTGCTGAAAGACTGCGTCTCTAACGTAACTATTTTAATTCAAATTTCTTGAATATAGGGCTCGCTTGCAGATAAGGCATCTGATCCAACTGACCTGATTTTACACCTGCTACATGCATACAATGCACTCAGATATAACTGGTAATAATAATTATAAAAGGCATTTAAAAACTTGATAGTATGATGAAGATGCATGACTAGAAAAGTTCTGTCCCCCTCGTACTTGTTAAAAAGGTGTAAGTACGACACATGTTCTTTTTTTCCTCAATTTTTGCATTAATGGACAGCCGGGAACCTCGAACCGACACAAAAAAGGATACTGCTATGTTAATAGTGTTATGAATTTTTTGTGAAAGCTTTTTTACAGACAAGTTGCAGTCTCGTTTCTGGAGGTTGAGCTGTATCTTGCAAAATAACTTGAAAAGTGGTCACATGGGAGCATGACACTATATCATAATGTTAGTTTCAGTTGACTCTCTTGCCCTACAAGTCGCTGCTCACTGTGGCCAGTGATGCAACAGCAGTGTCTGTGTGATTTTCATCACACTTCTGTCCTATGCCATTCTTACCAGAGTTGGCGGCACATAGATACCCAAATTTCGATAGTGTTGCTTTCTCAGGTGGTTGCTTTTGATTTGCTCAATATCAGTTGGCACTTCAGCGGCATCAAACTTCTTTTTTACCTCTTCAACAACAACATCAACAACAATCTTATGACACCTGTGTTGTCCTTCTAGTTGCCTACAAAGACCAGTCAATCTAGCAACAACACTGACAGTCTCTACTATCTTGTAATGGGGGAGAGGTGTGTCCCACCATGTGTTCCACATTGTTGTCACTATGTGGGCTGGCTGGGGAGGCAACAACTGTAATATGTTTGCATTTGCATATATTAAAGTGATGCTTGTACTGTGTTATAACACCTAACTTAGTCTTGCACTTGCTGCACAATAACACTGGCTCACAGTCGTGGTGAAAAGCTTTTGTATGTTGAGCAAATGAGTTGTATCCACCACAAAAAAAGTCAGTGATAGCACACATGTTGCTCTACCAGGCCTGGTGTGGTTCCTTCTGACACTGCTGCTGATGCTGACGCGCTGCTGCTTGCCTCGTACACTGTTGCAGCTGCAGTAGACATGGCAGTCTCTGTATCTATTGGTGCCGTGTCATCTGTCATGGTAACTTCCAAGTGGTATCGGGCTCACTTCTGCAACAGAGATGTTGTTTGCCCCTTGAGGGCTCTCATGATCAGGGCCAATAATTTCGTAGGCATTGTCTCCTGCATCGAAGAACCAATAAGAACATTGAATTAATAAACATAGCTCTAACAAGTACGGACATCAAGACATAACCACAAGCTTTGCACATAAGTGACCGGTCTTAATGAATAATACTTGCAGGAGGAGTTACACAATTGTTTGTGTATATTACAGTAAAGCCTCATCAGAAGATATTCAAGAGGCACGGGAAATATGTCTCTCGAAACCAAAAATTTTGAGACACTGAGGAGCCAGACTAGATCACTTTATTATGCATCATCACTAAAGTATGTTTTGATATATCTGAAGGAATAAATGCTCAGGGTGGCTTAAAGGGCCCCTAAACCACTTCTCGACATTTTTTGAACATTTCAAGTAAACACGCGTATCGAAATCAGAATGCCGTCACGATCGACGAAGCCAAATGCCAGAGTGCGTAGCACTGCCGGAGCATCACAATATGAAGAAAATGACCCCGTGCGCCTCTCTGGACCTATCCTGCACCCCCCAGTTTGTCCTGACGTCACCAGGCTGTCTCTGATGATGTCACCAGTTTCCGGTGCTGTCGATTGGTCGAACGAAAGTGTACGACTGCCGGCAAGGCCTGCAAGCAAATACACACACTCCTTCTTCCTCGTCGCGTTGCGCGCGATGCCATTGTGGGCAGCCAATGGGGGCAAAGAACAGAAACGTCAACAGAAGGGTCTCCCTATGAGGCTCTTCAACATGAGTCACCATACAGTTCCGTTGTATTAGCGCCACCCCTCGCAGGACGACGGGCCAGCGCGGCAGCAACAGAGCTCGTTGGTGTTGGCCTGTCCCGTAACATTTTGAGGTGTACTAGGCAAGGAAAAGACGATACTGTCCATATGGCGTGTACCAGATGAAAGAGTAAAATGAGTGGGGACTACTTTTCGATAATCAAACACACGTAGCTCCACTATTACTGCACCGTTCCGAAAAATTCTCATGGCTACCTGTTCATTGCGTTATTGTGTAGAACTGCAACACCGCAACTAAATTTCAACCTAGGTGGTTTAGGGGCCCTTTAAAGAAGACATTCACAGCTTTTTAGTGACTGTAGATTGTGTTAGCTTCCTTCCCAACTTCTGGAATGTAAACATTTCACTTTGCAAGCCTTGTTGCTCGCAGTACCTTTGAGGTGCTCTTAGACGCTCGTCAGCCTCAACTGCCGACACTTTCTGCCCTGCACTGTCCTCGTTGCCCTCCTTTTCTGGTTCATGCTAAAAGAGACATGCACAATTGACTTGTGTAAGGATTGCGTGATCTTTACGCCCTTCGGAGCACACAAGGTGCACAAAGTGAATGTGTCTGGGTTGTGTCCCTTCGAAGTAGTGAATACTTAAAAAGTCATCCTTAGTAACAAAGGTGTCTCTTGTATACAGTATTGTTAACGTGGCAAACATCGGAAAACCAACCAAACCATTTTCAGATGTCTCTTACAACCAAGTGCATCTTGTAATGAGATTCTACTGTACTGAATATTTTTCAACTATGGATCATCTGCATGTACATATAGTCACAAAGACATGTTGTGTGGAATGGCGAATCGGGAAACAGTTCGTACTCTTACTTTTTGTCCCTAACATAAGCAGCTGAGAACAATATGATAAAAAAGCAGGCAATGAGGCTAGAATGGAACATAATCCTTCAGCTCTAAACAGTTTTTTGGGCCCACATCATTCCCTCATATGACATAAGGAAACAACTTGATTGCAGTAATGGCTGCATGTGATCTGAGTTGATTGAAACAAACTATACGTAAGGTTGTCCTGTATGTAATTTTATCAGAGTGCTTTTTAGATGTCCTGCTGGTGATCCTGGCTGCGCGATGCTTCTCATGCTTTTTGGCACAATTCCTTTTTTTCCACTCCACTTTTTTTTCAGATTTTCTCCCCTTTCCCTTCCCCCTTGTGTAAAATAGCACACTTGAAGTATCAAATCTGTTGAACTAACATGTGTATCAAACCTGTTAACATGTGTGCTTCTCTGTGGTCTGTGTTGTATTTTTGCGCTGCACAATTCAATTCAAGATGAAAGATGGAACGTCCCTGCCTTTAGTTTAATTGTGTGTGTGTGTGTATGTGTGTGTGTGTGTGTGTGTGTGTGTGTGTGTGTGTGTGTATGTCTCTCTCATGTTTTGAAATATATGTACATTCAGGAGTGCCTGCATGCCCTTCTCTCCTGCTCCAGTGACGAAAAGGAGAGCCTGTTTATGTACCATAGTAAAAAATTCAAAGGTTTTCGCTGTGCCCATTACATCCCTTATCATATGGATCTGTCACAATACAGAGTAGCAGTGGTCCATAATACTAGCCCATCCCAACATAATTATAAATTAATACATACCGACATGCTGCGAAACAGCTGTTGCAAAGCCGCTGGTGAAGGCAATTTCCGCAGCACTGCAGTGGTACAGCCGAGTTCCACCTGTATAGTGACAAATCCATATGCGTGTTAGCAACTCAGTAGTTGCTGATGGTTTCATAAGCTTTACACTACACAATAAAGTAATCTAGACAACTTTGTTGGAATAAATGCACATAATTAGGACACCACTTAAACACTAACACGATTAATTGCCCCCAATCTCTCACTCACTAAGGGATAATACTACTGAAACATCGGTGGAGAGCTCAGATTAACACAGCCCATAAAGGACAAGCGTTCTTTGAGGAAAACAGCTATAACAGCGGTGAGTTTTCTTGATCATTTTATGTGGTAGCTTTGATTTAAATGTCATGCAGTACTATAAAATACGAAGTGCCGCATTTCTAGCAGCAGAAGGCGTCGTCAGGCTCATGGTACAACAGATTTTTGCACTGTTTGTCAGTGAGCCGACACATACAAAGAAAACCGAATTCACACATTCATATACAGTGTCAAGTGCACTTGTCCTTCTCAAAACGCAGCCACCAGTTCCAATGTTGCTGAAAGGAAAGGTTATATAAAGTGCCAGACTGCATGGAACTGCCACTTATGACTGTAAATGTATGGTCTGCTGATTGCAGAGGTAGTCACATGCTATTTCTAGTCTCTTTTAGAAGCATTACTAAAGAATAAATTAAAATCTATTCATAAGTCACGAATTTCATGCATCCACAGTTTGGCTAAATAACCTGTGAGAAAAAGACATGTTTACCTGGAATAGCAACCTTTTTTCCTGCTGCAAAACTTTCCTTCGAATTAATGAAATAACTTTACAGCGTCATAATGCTTTTCTCGCAACTACTTGCCGGCAGTGGCGAGTTAGTGTTTATATCCGACTCTTTGGGCGACAATACTGCCAAACACAAATGCTTCACGAACACGAGAACACGTCCCTCGCAGAGAATAGCAACCATATATGCCTCTGTGAGACATGATCGCACCTTTGTGGTCAAAATGTACATTAGAACGACATCACCATCTCATTAAAAAAAAAAAAAAGCCTCCGTACAAGGCAGCCGCCAACTGCATAATGTAAAATTGCAACTGATGTCCACTCACTGGTGGCCTGTGTTTGAGGAGTTAACCTGGGAGTTAACGAGAGTGAGGAGGGCTCGCATGAAGCGCTACCAAATAAGGATATCGAATGCAGCCGCTACATGAAGGCGGCGCATGTCACGTGGTGTGGATTTCGATCCATGCGACCCAGGTTCAATTGGCGTTACCTTATATGGTATTGTATTGAGCTGCCTACCTCGTGATCATGACCATGTGACCCATGACCACTGAACTCGAGCCCTCTTCACTCTCGTTAACGTAGCAGGTGCCTTCGATATCTCCTTATTTGGTAACGTTTCATCCGAGTCGCCCTCCTCCGCATCCACGTGGGGGCTTATAAATACCGCAACAATTTCGTCTCCTCATTTGATTTCGCCATGACGACGCCACGTATGGACCCAAGTGTGTTGGAGATTTCGGACATCCTCAGGGACCCTGCCGCGGAAGAGGCCTTTCTGCGTGGAGTCGGGCTCGTGCGACGCCGACAGTTCGACCTCAGAGGACCGGAACCCGTCAGGGGCGTCCACCGACGTCTGACTTCTGGGGCGTCTGCAAGGATCTAGGGTTCAATCCCAGCGAGCCGGGATGCGAGGGAGAAGTCGTCACATACCATCGCCGGTGCAGAAAAGGTATCAGACCTAGCTTCAAATGCAACCGCTGCAGGAAGCAGGTTTCACAGCTCCGCGGTTCCGATGCATTGCACGGGCAGCCAGGGCAGGGCTCATTTTCTGCTTGTACCGACGTACTGGGACGCCCCAACGTGAAACTCTCGCGAAGGGAAATAATCTGGTTGACGTACGCCTTGGCTAATGGGCTCTCCTCCAGGAGCACTAAAAAGCTGGTGCAGAATGTATTTAAAATGAGCAATAGCACCCGCACGGACTGGAGAAATTATGTTAGGGAGGTGGCGCTGGCCGAGCTTTTAGAACAGCCGCCGATGGGAGGTGTAGGCCAGGTCGTTCAGATCGACGAGTGCCTAATGAGAGGCAGGCGCAAATCTAACCGAGGTCGCCTCCTCGCTGGAGACAACGTTCCTCCCAGGCGCCGTAACAACTACGGCGGTGTAGCGGACCGGGGTCCGTGGATTTTTGGAATGCTCTGCGTTCAGACAAAAGAGCTGAGGCCCTTCGAAGTTGACAAGAGGGACGCCGCTATCCTCGGCCCCGTAACCGCCAAAAATGTCCTCCCAGGCACCACAGTTCACAGCGACGAATGGGCTGCGTATCAATGTATACCCACTCTTGCGGACGCCAATGGAGCGCCATTGAATCTGGACTGGCACACCGTAAATCACAGCGTAAACTTTGTTGACCCTGTAACAGGGGCAAACACGCAACGCATAGAGAGCGAGTGGCAGAAGGCGAAGCGCCGACTCGTTCGAAACGGTAACAAAACCTCGCCGGCTCTGCTGCGCTCGCACCTTGCCTGGGCCTGGTGGATGTCGGTGAACGGGCGACCAGGGATCACAGACTGCTTCCTTCGGCTGATGGAGGCAATCGCCCGCCGCTACCCCTTCTAAGACAACCTCGTGCGCAGCTGCTTGGATGGCCTTGCTGTCACAAATCCTCCTTCGTCTGAATGTTCTTCTCTTCGCAAACGGCTCTTTTCAGAGCCCCTCCAATGGTGCATCGGCAGGGCTGAGAAACCTCACGCTCCTCCGGCCGTGACCCTCTCCAACCGAGAAATACCTCGAGCTTGCAATACTTGCATTCACTGCAGCGTTCAACCGGATGCACAGAATATTTAAAAACATTACGCAGCTGTAACGACTGAAAGTTCTGAAAGCGTATGGGCTGCAGCAATTGCGTGGTGACAGACAAGAAGCAGAAAAATGCAGGTAAAGATAACTTGCAGGTACATAGTGATAGATCCGCGCCGGCGCGCGACGCACTTGCGGCGGAAACCGCGCGCGTAGCCAGAAAAAAAGCCCCGGGGGTTTCGCGTCGCGTTTCAGAAAAATTCTTTACGCAGATAAAGGCACAGCAAACACTTAATTTGCCCCGTTGCAGCGATCGCGCGCAGCGAATTGAAGCGCCCCAAATGTTATGCGACGCGTGTCAGTTTCAGAAACGTCTTTATTGCGAGCAGCGTAATCGTCAGGACACTGCCTATGCAAATCAAGGCGATCCAACCCTTTTCTAACGTTGTAGCGAGAGCGCGCAGCAATATATCGTGCACCAAGTGTTATGCGACGCGTGTCAGTTTCAGAAAAGTCTTTCGTAATCGTCAGGACACTGCCTATGCAAATCAAGGCGATCCAACCCTTTTCTAACGTTGTAGCGAGAGCGCGCAGCGATATATCGGGCACCAAGAGTTATGCGACGCGTCTCCATTTCCGAACAGTGCATTGCGAGCAGCGTAATCGTCAGGACACTGCCTATGCAAATCAAGGCGATCCAACCCTTTTCTAACGTTGTAGCGAGAGCGCGCAGCGATATATCGTGCACCAAGTGTTATGCGACGCGTGTCAGTTTCAGAAATGTCTTTCGTAATCGTCAGGACACTGCCTATGCGAATCAAGGCGATCCAACCCTTTTCTAACGTTGTAGCGAGAGCGCGCAGCGATATATCGTGCACCAAGTGTTATGCGACGCGTGTCAGTTTCAGAAAAGTCTTTCGTAATCGTCAGGACACTGCCTATGCAAATCAAGGCGATCCAACCCTTTTCTAAGGTTGTAGCGAGAGCGCGCAGCGATATATCGTGCACCAAGTGTTATGCGACGCGTGTCAGTTTCATAAAAGTCTTTCGTAATCGTCAGGACACTGCCTATGCAAATCAAGGCGATCCAACCCTTTTCTAACGTACCCATTGGACCACAAATCTCCAGCGAATGTCCAAAGGACGTCCTACAAAGGATATTTTGATGTCCGTCGGACATCCCTAGAAGTCCCGATGATGTACTATGGATGTCCATAGGATCGTCCGACGCAAGAGAATTGCACATCCCACGAACGTCCATCGTACATCAAAATCAAATATCCGGACGTCCGCAGGACCTTTGAAGATAATCCCATTGGAGCACCAGCGTCCTACAGATGTCCAGCGGAGATCAAAAACGGGACATTCGGACGTCCCTGGGATTGACGTTTATAGAAACGTCCCCCGAACGTCATAATGGGATATTCGGACGTCCAAGAGACGTCTAAATACGGATTATTCTTATTGCATAACCCCGAGTACATCCTAAGGACATTTTTGTCAGGATATAGGACGCTTCTGGGACATTTTACCAATCGTCCTAAGGACGTTTGTGGGACATTTGGTTGGGGATTGAGGATATCCACAGGGCGTCCATATTGATTATAAATTACCATAATTGGGACATTCCTCAGTATGGACCCTACAGTGCAGCAAGCCTGCTGCAATTTACATACCATTAACAAAGTAAGCTGGTTTTGTGATGACTTGTGGGCAATGATGAAAAGGAACTGCACAGCTCTTGATGATCCATCCCAGCGGTCCAATAAGGCGACCAAATATTTTTGTCATGCAAAAGCTGAAGTACCAGTAGACAAGCCAGGAATGCAGCCCACCACATCTCAAAGCACGTTAAATGAAGACTGCAGTGCAACTAAGCATTGTGCACATGGTTCCCTGCTACGCTAAGCAAATACATTACATACAACTTGATAAAAATGCATTAATTCACAACATATAGACATGCGACCTATACTTTTTTGTGCTAACAGGGACAAAGTTACAGAACGAAGTTCTGCAGACTGCTGAATCGTTTGACAATCTCATCAAAAATACAGCATTTATTTCAATAAAACAGTTGCAGGAAGATCACTCGTTGAACTCTAAAATGCACTCAGCAGTTTTCAGTAAAACCCAGGAATGCAAACAAATAAAAGTCGATAATTTCTTCATACAAGCTCAGTATTGGAGTTATTTATACCGCACCATGGTTAGTAAAAGTGTACATTACTCAAACTCTTTACAAATGCACTTTGGGTAGCAAGAAAATTTCAGAATTCGCAGTGGGCCCACTATGGAACTTATCACGAGGCTTGCAGTGGGCTCACTTCCGTGGTAGCAGGCACATCAATGCAAAATTTGCTGAAAAGTTTAGATATGTTAGCCACTTTAAGTTGCCACAGCCTTTCCCTAGGCCATATTCAGTAGTTACATACACGAACACGAGTTATGCTAAATTAAGATGTCACAACTACATTAGGCATTAACAAAATTACTCGAGGCTAGTTCAGTGGTCATATATAGACAAACAGCTGCTGTATAATCATCCATTTACACTCTAAAAATAGTTGCGCCCTGTGGGGTGTATATTTGCCACAGAACAATAATTGTCATCCGTCTTGCCCACATTTCCTTTCTTTAACGCTGCAAGCCTGGTACTTCCATGTCACGAATGGCATGCGCATTATCAGCATGACAGAGCATTCTCGACAGGAAAGTAACGAGCGCAGGGTTTTCAAGAAAAGAAACACAAGCAAGACAGATGACGATTATCGTTCTGTGGCAAAATTACACCCCAAAGGGTGCAACTGTTCTTAGAGTGTACAGCAAATGCACTGCGCATCCATAACAAGTTCTGGCAAAGGTCACCAGAGCAAACATCGACACTTTCGTGTGTAGTGATAAGACCATTTCAGTTGAGCTAATAATACGCAGATGCACCTCGGCCAGTAAAAGAACTTTAAAAGCCCTATGCAAGGGTGGTGGGGGGGGGGGGGGTAGGGGGGTACAAAGGAAGTTAGTAGCAGGGCTACTGTGGGCTGGCTCACTTCAACGGTCGCGGGCACATAAATGCAATATTTGCTGGAAAGTTCAGAGGTGTCTTAGCCATGACGGAAGCTACTCCACTTTCTGCAGGCCTCCTTCAGCGTTTGCACACAGTAAAAGTACTAAATATTTTATAGACACACTGGGCATAAAAAGATTACTAAAGGATCACTTAAGTAGTTGCAAACACGAACATTACTGGAGAGTTCAGATACAAAGGCAGTTACAAGACACTTGCTTCAACACAATACCAAACTGACGTCACAAGTACTAGAGTTACAAGACACTCGCTGCACTTGAGTGGTCCCAAACACAAATTCACCATAAGTGTTCATAGGCTTGAAGGCCTCTAAGCAAGTCAACAGAAGCAGAATGCGACCTTTCCGTGGTCACAGCCAAATATTGCTGAACCGTCACAGGTACCTTGGCGACTAAACAATTAACTAAAAGCTTGCAGCATGCTCGCTTCAGCAGTCATAGACAGAAAAATGCATTATATGAGTTCACCCATATGAAAAGCTAATAGAGGATTTGTGTGGGCTTGCTTCAGCAGCCACACATAAACACAATTTCATCCTAAAAATTCACGGGAATCAGACAGCCTCGATGGAAGTTACCAGAGGCAGAGCATGACTGTTCTTCAATGGCAGCAGTTACAAATACTTCTGAAAATATCACAGGTATCTTGGCGACTAAACATTTCACTAAGGCTCACTGCAGGCTGGCTCAGCGGTCGAAGACGACTACAATTGCAGTTCACGTGTACTACAAAATTTAGTGGGGCATTTCTGTGGACTTGCTTGAACAGTCCCAGAGACCAAAATTAACCGAGTTCACAGGTACATCGGTCCATAAGGAAGTCGCCACACGCTGGATGAAGCCTTTCGTCCATAGTTTCAGATGCAGAACAGAAGAGGTCACGGGTACGCTACACAATTTACTAGCCATCCTGAACGATCGGTGCCAGTGGTCGCAGACACGAAATACACTGCTGAGATCAGAGGTACTAAGAAAGCAGATTTCCGCGGGCTTGTTTCTGTGCTGATCCTCAACAAAGAAGGATGTCGATCCAAAGTGACACCAGGCTGATGGCAGGAACACAGCATGACTGTAAAGTATGCAATAAAAATGTGTTAGAAATGTTTATGAAAATTGCTATCGTAACAACGTGCACATTTAACAGCAATCTGCAGATTCTGGCAGGAACTTTGCTTCTTTGTGGCTTAATACAAGCTCGCTGAGCGAACAGTTATCAGAAAAGAAGTAATGATTTCATCTCTTTACAAAGATAAAAGGAATTCTCCTAGTTACTACGTCAGCATAGCATAGTTTCGTCCGAAAAGCGAAGCAGCGATTGGGAGAGCAAATTATCAAACGGCTATATTTAAGCAGCTGTACGTGTTATCGCCACTTTAAATTACAGTAAACCTTCGCTTCCTCGTTAAATTAACAAACAGTGTCATGCGCAAAGCCGAACATGAACAGACCTCCCTGACGGTAAATACGCTACGCTGGCGTGAAGCGGGGCAGCAGCGACACGCGATCGCTTCTTGCTGGTTCCAGCCACAATGCCTTTCCAGAGCCACATTTACGCGAACTTCGACACTAAGCTGCGCGGGAACAGCGCCCACGAAGCCACTACCCACCGCGGCGCACGTCCGCGTCAGCGGAATTTCATCAGGAGTGTCCGTACAATTTCTATCGCAATATAATACAAAAGTTAGGCGATTGTCGACTATATAACTCCAGTAAATATACAATGACAATATGGGGATGCAACAGTCGCGTAATTTTGTCCAGCGCGTCGCGCACACATGTCAGCACATACGCTGGCCCAAATGATAGCAAATGCGAGAAAACTGAAGCAGCACGGTTGGTCAACCGCCCTGTGTGCGAGGTGCTGCCATTGAAATACAAATGCCTACAATATAGTTCCGTTATTTGGAACTTCCGCGATTGTATTGGTCTTGCAAATGCGATTACGCAAAGAAAACTCAAAGGGTAGACAAAACTTAGGCGACACGGTAAATCACCTGACAGAGCGAGTGAGTGAATAAACTTTTATTGGGTCCAGCAAAACGCGATAAAACGCGCACCCGACAGAAATTTAGTTAACAGTCAAATTAAATTATGGGGTTTTTACGAGCCAAAACCACTTTCTGATTATGAGGCACGCCGTAGTGGAGGACTCCGGAAATTTCGACCATCTGGGGTTCTTTAACATGCACCTAAACCTAAGCACACGGGTGTTTTCGCATTTCGCCCCCATCGAAATGCGGCCGCCGTGGCCGGGATCGGATGTACATTTAGACAGAGCGTTATTATAAGCTCAGGTGCTCTCGTGAGGGCTCCGTTTGCCGGTGACGTATGCCGTCCTGTCGCAGTACTGGTAAAAATCCATTATATCGTCGGGAAGAAAAAAGCACCCCGCCACTTCTATAACACCAGTCGGAACACTGCGGCCGCCATCACGTTTCAGAGTGGTCTACGGCCATAAATTGCATAACGACTTTCGCTTTTCCCAGCTACAGGGTGCTAAATGTCTTTCGACATGCAGACATGCATGTTCACGCGTATCTCTTGAAGGGTGCAGTATGCACCGTTAACCAACACACGATGGACACGGCGTAATGCTTTGGCATTACGCCGTGGCATTAAGTTATCCGATTGGTCCTCGATATCACAGGTTCACTGATCCCGTCGCACGTTCCGTATGTTACCAAAAAGCGCAACAAACCTACCGGCAACATCCAAGGAGACGCAGGAGGAAAACTTATGCACGACGCACGGCACGCACGGCTTCGTCAAGAAGGGAGACATTTTGAAGGATCGCCAGCCGACACACGGCAAAATGCGCGCCTAGGGACAAACGCATACGAAACAAGCAAATCGGCTTCTCCTCCGTAGTACCTAGGCAAAGGGAGAAATTTCAGGCGCAAACGCCCCCAGATTTTCTCTCTCGCACCCGCTGAAACGACTGGCCAATCCCGTGAACTGGCGTTTCCTCTAATGACCGTCTCGTCGGTAAAACCAGGGGTAGCACACTCTCAAGTTCAACAAATGGCCACAGAGGGCGAAAAAATCGACCGCGCGCCGCTGCTAACAAAGCCGACGTAGTAGCATCACTTTCGGGATTCGTTCGTTAGTTCCAACATTTCCCGGTAGAGGCGTCGTAATAAGCGCAATTTTATCTTACAAACTTTCTCTTACAATTACCGAAGCATTTTCTTTTACATAAAAACAGGGCAAAATTATCATTGCTAATTAGATATTGTGCTCTTTGTTAGTAAGTTTATTGTTTCTTCGCCATTATAAACGCAAATAGCGTTCAGCATCATCGATCTTTCACGTGACCTCTGGCCTGGATTTAAAATTTTTACCGGTATTTCCGAGTGCACGGCGGCACGGATTCATTCGTTCGTACACTCAAGACTGCTTTGTTTCTAAAACTAGTTTCTTGCGCTTCGATGTCTCGCGTTATTTAACTTGGGGTGAAGTTACGTGTTTGCAAGCGGACATGTAAGCCCGGCAGTTGGGTTTCGGTCGTGAGCCATTCGGAACAGGTCTGCATCGAAACGGGAGCTGGATTTTGCTGCGGCTGACAACGGCAATAACGGTGAGTCGTTTAACACCGCTGCTTGAATCGTTATATAATATCCGTGTCATTACCTTCCAGGTGGCCACAAGTTAACGAACTAGATCCTGCATTACATATGGGCAGTGAGGATCTCAGTTGCTGTTTCCTAAATAAACCTTTACTTGCGAGGCTGTCGTTTGGTTTACACACACAACCAGGAAAGAAAGAGCGATATCGGAACGCGCGTCTCATTTTTCATGTTATTGTAGCCGTGGTTGTAGGTGACTGAGTAGCCTTATCAATATACATATTAAACATTTTTTTCGAGTCGGCCGGCAACGTCTTTCGTCCACAAAACCGAATAATCCTTTGGTAAAATAAAGTGAAAGTACAGAATTTAATGTATTAAACAGTTGCAAGCATGATAATTCACCCATATTTCGTACTTGTTGGTTCCAAATGTTCTTGCTGTTCAGATTGGTTTACCGTAGGGCATTTATTTTTGCAGTAAAGCGGTGCATCACGTTCGTGCAGAAAAATAATGCATCAGTTCTAATAGCTTCATGACTTTCATGCATTTGCTTGTGGAACTAGCAGTGTGATCACTTCTAGTGTATAAATGAACCCACAAATGTTCTCATTTGTGATCTTAATAGTACTTGCGCTGTTGACATGCATTGTAGTTAGGCAGACATCAATTTTATGGACAATAGCAATATTTATTTAACATGCTGCTTAAGCACCCTAGAACAGACAGTGTACATTTGCATGTGTTCTGTAGTCGCAAATCATTACAACATATATGTCACACCTTTTTGCATTTTAAAACTTTGCTTTTTCAATTTCTGATTCAGTCAAAATTTCTGTTCCAGACATGCAGTAATGAAGACGACACCAGTATAAAGCAACACACTCCACGCACTAAACAGAAGCTGCTGCCTGCTACAACAAGGTCATTGTGTGGACATTGGCTACTACTACAAGGTAAACAACACATGGTTCAGAAATAAATATGTTTGATATATGCTGTATTGGCTTGCTGTTTGCAGCAGATATGAATGTTTGTTCATATTTATGGTTCAGTATAATTGGTTCGAACATATAAAACACACATAAATTTGGCTAATCTGTGCTGTATCTCATGTGTCACCGTTTTGCCTCAACAGAGTCTATGCCAAGCACATCTTGGTCATCACAGGAGCTCCTATCTGCGCCAACAGGAAGGGGCTGGAGCCGAATTTGCAAGGCTTTTACACCAAGAACAAAGAAGCACATGCAGAAGAATATGAATGAGATATCAAGTCTGCAGAGGACTGTGTCAAGACTGAAAAGAGCTTCAGCCACCATTCCACCAGCACGGACATTTGGTTGAGTCATCCAGGTAACTCAAAAAGGACTTTCTAGAAATTCTTCGTCTTCAGGTGCACCTGCAACATCTGACCAAGCACGGACGACGCTGGCCAAAAGATTGAGTTCCATCAGTTTGCCCTTAATCAGCTTCCTAGCCATGTTAATTCCGTTTGTGCCAAGTGTATTTTTCTTCTATAAATGCAAGCTTTCTCATTGCCCATTTTTGTTAGAGGTCATTCATCCTCATCCAAATATAAAGGTCAACCGATTCTTCGCTGAAACTTAATACCAGTCACTGTCTAGCAGCCTAACATATCTGTAGCAGTATCTTCTAGTGTATGTTGTCATGCGCAATTCCTCTCCTGAAATAGCTGATGCAGCATCGGCATGCGTCTTGCATTAACCTATGCACATGTGCTATGCACCATTTTACTTTTCTTGATGTTTTTAGCGTTCAATGCTTGCAGAGCAGAGTGGCTTCTCTCTTGAATGCAAGCTTTCTCATTTTCCGTATTCCTAGTCTCGTTGATGATTGCTCCTCTTCCTTGATAGCCTGGGTCTTTGTGCAAGCTACAGTGAAGTGATTGATTGCAGAATCTGGTTTTGCTGCCACACTTCGCTGTGGTAACTGTGTTACGTTTCTCAGATGTGGGGGCCTGGTCAGTTGCATTGGTAAGCAGTCCCTCGAGGTAAGCATTTGCTCCTGCAGTCCGCAAAGCGACATAGACTCCCAGTATACACACACCGTAACTGGTGCGCCCCGTTCGTTCTGGCCTGCTGCAGTAATGGGCAAATTGTGCTTGTGGCTTACCTCGGCCATGATTTGCTGAAAACGGAGACCAGCATATGTGCTCACATGGTTCGAAGTGTATGAAGTTGATAGCCGTATGGGTGGAAAGGCCCGCAAGAATGGCTGCCGAAGGTGATGCCCACAAAAGCGACTTGTCCACATTGCGACAAAGTGTGAGCCACACATAGCAGCCCCCGAAAGAAAATAAATGTGCACGTTGGAAAGGAGTTAACGCTAAAATGCCGGGTAGTCCATGTCGCTGTGTTGGTTGCGGCAGCAGATGCCTGCGTCACCTGATTGCTTCGCAATGGAAGTTGCTCATCTTCAACGGCAACTGTTGGTTCAAACAGGTGCGAGACTCTGTCCAATCTGTTTGTACCGCAGGTTGTCGCTCGTTACCAGACCACCACATGTGACAAAGGCAAGCATTATGCCGTAAGATGGTTCGTAGCCAATGTATAATGTATTGTCTGAACCTCATGCGGTGACTGATTGCTGTTTAATCTTGCTGTTATGCCACTTGGTTACGGTTGCAGTTTTATGTTTTTCGAATATTGCGGCCTGGTCGGTTGCACTGGGAAGCAGCCTCTCGTAGTAAGCATTTGATCCTGCAGTCTGCACAGCGACATAGACTCCCAATTTACGCACACCGTGATTCGTGCTCCCCGTTCACCCTTTCCTGCTGCAGCCATGGGCAAATTGTGCCTCTGGCCTTTCTCGGCCGCGATTAGGCATGAACGGAGACCAGCATAAGTGCTTATATGGTCGGACGTGTATGAAGTTGGGTGGAAAGGCCCGCAAAAGTGGCTGATGAAGGTGATGCCCACGAAAGCGGCTTGTCCATATTGAGACGATGTGGGACGCCAAGTGTGAGCCAAACATTAGCGGCCTCCAAAAGAAAATAAACATGCAGGCTGGAAAGGAGTCAATGCTAAAATGATGGGTAGTCCATGTCGCTGTGTAGGCTGCGGCAGCAGATGCCAGCGTCACCCGATTGCTTTGCACTGCAAGTTGCTCATCTTTAACAGCGACTGTCGCCGCAAACAGGTGGGACACTCTGTCCAATCTGTTTCTGCTGCTGGTTGTTGCTCGTTAGTAGACCACCACGTGCGACGAAGGCAGGCACTACGCCTGTAGGTAGGCAGCTCAATGTACCCTAAGAGACCCGTGTATGTGAATGCTCACTGTTGCCATATGGTTCGTCGCCAATGTATAATGTATTGTCTGAACCTCATGCGGTGACTGATTGCTGTTTAATTTTGCTGTTATGTCACTTGGTTATGGTCGCAGTGTTATGTTTTTAGAATATTGCGGCCTGGTCGGTTGCACTGGGAAGCAGTCTCTCGAAGTAAGCATTCGCTCCTGCAGCCTGCACAGCGACATAGACTCCCAATTTTCATGCACCGTGATTCGTGCTCCCCGTTCGCGCTTTCCTGCTGCAGCAATGGGCATGTTGTGCCTCTGGCCTTTCTCGGCCGCGATTAGGCATGAACGGAGACCAGCATACGTGCTTACATAGTCCGATGCGTATGAAGTTGATAGCCAGATGGTTGGAAAGGCCCGCAAAAGTAGCTGATGGAGGCGATGCCCACGAAAGCGACTTGTCCATAGTGAGACAATGTGAGACAGCAAGTGTGAGCCACACATTAGCGGCCCCCGAAAGAAAAGAAACGTGCAGGTTGGAAAGGAGTGAATGGCTAAAATCTGGGGTAGCCCATGTCGCTGTGTAGGCTGCGATAGCAGATGCCTGCGTCTCCCGATTGCTTCGCAATGCAATTTGGGCATTTTTAACGGCGACTGTCGCTGCAAACAAGTGGCACACTCTGTCCAATATGTTTCCGCTGCTGGTTGTTGCTCGTTAACCTGACCACCACGTGCGACGACGACGGTGAGCCGTTTACGAGCTCGCGTCAATGGTTCCAGCGTATCTCGACATGCAAACTTTATTTCTGCTATTGCACGAGAATGTACACTGCTTGTCTTCTGCCAATAAAGTCGCGCGTTCTGTTCACTCACTTGTGGCTTGTTTGTATGGGCGTCAGTAGAGGCTCTTGGCAATTAGAACGCACCACCTACGCGGCAGCGAAGGCATTGAGGCATGCCGCATAGCCTGCAGGGCAAGCACGGCGCGTACCAGCGTACGCGACCGGCAAAAAACGGCCATATTGAATTTTGCTCTAAAAAAAAAATGTGCACTTCCGCTTCCGGTTTGAGCAACGTCATCTGGCGTCCCCCAAAGTAAGTTCCATGCGCTGCCGCTGCTTATTTTCGAACCACGGCGGAAGGTACAGTTTCCCTTCTCTAAGTATGTTCTTTATTCTATGGTAAAACATTTTCGAAAGCATGCTGGTTTCGTCTGCGAGTCATTACATAGACTTGCTGTAAGAAGGTCTACTCTTGGCAAAGAATAGTGCCTCATTTTGTTTAGGCGTTGACTATCATAATGAATGCGGCGGAGGTTGAGGGAGTACGCTTGAAGGTACGTTTTTATGCCGTTGATCTCCATAACACCTTAAGTACGCAAACCGATGTCGCAGAACACCCGATGCATCATTGTGTGTTCTCCGTCATCGCTTGTTTGCTGCATGCCTACTAATTCTTCATTTCTTCAATTATTGTATCCTCCTTTTGTCCTTGTTCTCTTGTGCTTCACTTACAGTATGTCGTTCCGTCAGCTGTAATGCGCATTTGCAAAACCAATACGTTTGATAAGACGCAGTGGTTATCATAATTTCACTACACGTGTATTAAGCTGGCACATATGGTTCAGATACAGATACCTGTATGCGAACTTGCACGACGTTGATGCGGAGATTAGGATAATTATGACACCCGTAAGGAAGAGGCAGCTGACGGCCGTATAAGCTGTTGCGTTCTTTCCGCCAAACTACCCGGCCTGGTAGTGCTGTAAAGATGCTGTATAAAAGTGACACGCGGTGACAGGGAAATTATTATACTTAGCAGCCGACCGTACGTTTTGTAGCTTAGGTCTTCTTTCTTGTGCGTTTGTGCTACCCTTATTAATGAGCCATCTCTTGACTATGTTCTTGACTATGTAACCGCGTTTGTGTGGATGCGTAGACGTGTGCTTTTTGTTGTACTTGTAAAATGCAAATAAAATATTTTCAGGCTTACTCAATCTTTGGTGGCGTGTGCATTTATTCCAGTCGAGGCCATCGTGCCATCTGGAAACCGCATTCTGTCAGTAGCCCTACACGAAATGCAACAGCTGGAGCGCGGCGGCACTACTCGGGATGCCCTTAAAAGTCAGTTCAGAGTGTGCCTTAACTCGATATGACTCAGCGCTACATGTATTCTGCTGCGCCTCGATCGTGCTCCCGCCAGTTTGGTTGCTGTGTGGCAAACGTAGCGCCTACATAAATATGTAGGCGCTACGTTTGCTACACAGCAACTAAACTGGCGGGAGCACGATCGAGGCGCAGCAGCCAGAAACCCAGTAAAGCCACAGAACACCTGGTAAAGCGTGTGCAAACCTGGTGAAGCGTGTGCAAAACCCCGTTTCCGTTTCCTGTTGTACAGCGTCACCTGTGGTCACATACTTTAGTTCACGACGCCACCGCTACGCTTATTTCCGTAGCACTGTGGAAGGTACAGTTTCCCTTCTCTAAGTTTGTATAGGTGTTCTGTGGTAGGAGTTGGTAGGAGCATAGAGCACGATTGATTCGGTTACGCCTTGCAGTAGGTGGTAATGCGCAGTTGTTCCGGCGTTCTGCCTGTTTCTTTGTGACATTTCCTCCCAATATGCTTGTGCAGTTTCGGTCGTTCATTTTAACTTCTCCGTTTATCGTCTGCATTGGAAGTTCGATTATGAGTGCAGCAACTTCACATTGCTGGCAGACATGTCTTTACGGAGGAGCGTGCGCTGAAGGCAGCCGTGGTAGAGATTTAATATGCCGCGATATAATCACGTAGTACGTGCAGGACTGTGTGTGGTGGTCCCACATATGGCCGGTATGGGACATCCCGTTGAAAACATCCTTCGGACATCCATAGGATTAAAGTTTTGGGATTTTGTTTAGATCCCAGAAGTTCAATCGTGTGGATGTCTGAAGGATGTCTTAAATAGGACATCCCGAATTTAATGTCCACATGGTACCCTCTGGACGTCCTGAGCGGGACTTGGACGTTCGGATCTAATCGGGATGTCCAGAGGATATTCGTGGTCCAATGGGGTTGTAGCGAGAGCGCGCAGCGATATATCGTGCACCAAGTGTTATGCGACGCGTGTCAGTTTCAGAAAAGTCTTTCGTAATCGTCAGGACACTGCCTATGCAAATCAAGGCGATCCAACCCTTTTCTAACGTTGTAGCGAGAGCGCGCAGCGATATATCGTGCACCAAGTGTTATGCGACGCGTGTCAGTTTCAGAAAAGTCTTTCGTAATCGTCAGGACACTGCCTATGCAAATCAAGGCGATCCAATCCTTTTCTAACGTTGTAGCGAGAGCGCGCAGCGATATATCGTGCACCAAGTGTTATGCGACGCGTGTCAGTTTCAGAAAAGTCTTTCGTAATCGTCAGGACACTGCCTATGCAAATCAAGGCGATCCAACCCTTTTCTAACGTTGTAGCGAGAGCGCGCAGCGATATATCGTGCACCAAGTGTTATGCGACGCGTGTCAGTTTCAGAAAAGTCTTTCGTAATCGTCAGGACACTGCCTGTTGCAAATCAAGGCGATCCAACCCTTTTGTAACGTTGTAGCGAGAGCGCGCAGTGATATATCGTGCAGCAAGAGTTATGCGACGCGTCTCCGTTTCCGAACAGTGCATTGCGAGCAGCGTAAGCGTCAGGAGACTGCCTGTTGCAAATCAAGGCGATCCAACCCTTTTCTAACGTTGTAGCGAGAGCGCGCAGCGATATATCGTTATGCGACGCGTTTCAGTTTCAGATCCAGCGAAAGCCTCGTCCCGCGCGGACCAGTCACAGCGTGTGCAACGAAAGAAAGCGCTTCGTACCGTCGGAGAACAGGGCCCACAACAAGCAAGCGATTCGAAAGCGCGCGGGTTATGCAGCAGCTTTCCGGTACTGTCGGGAGCTGGGAGCCTGCGCGCGTGTGATCTGGTAACTCTGTGCCACGGAGGAAGGAAACTAAGGAGAGACCCTGACGTCACTCTTTGTGAAGCAAAAGTGAAGCCGGAATTTGGCGTTGCTCATGGCGATGCTCCGCCTTTTGGGCCACCCTCCTCTCTTGTTTACATCTTTCGCGAAACCACGCCGCGCTGCGCGTGGTGTCGCGCGCGGAGCGCGCGCGCTCGCGCAACATCTGGCAGAGCACGGTGCAGGTAACACAGCGCAACAAGACACGGTGACTAACGCAAACCCGCCCCCTCAGCGCCTTTGCCACGGCCCGAAACCTACCAGAGCAACACGTGTGAGCGCTCAAAACCATAACAACGCCGCCATTGTGGCCCAAAAGGCGTGGCCATACAACAACAAAAAATAAAACAGCAGCAAAAAAATGAGAACCTACTACGTCATTTCCGCCACACTTTTCTCCTAGCGCGCGGAGGGGGTAGGGCCTCTCCTTAGTTTCCTTCCTCCGTGCTCTGTGCGCTTCGAAAACGGCGTCGTTGCATTCGCTACATTTGACGGTGTTTTTTCCCGTCAAATTTGGCAGGCAGTCTGGCAACATTGACCCGCAAAGCTGGCAACAGGTTTAAACCACACCAGTCAGAACTCTGCCGCAGATTCCCCCTGCGCGAGACACCGTCAAGCGCGCGGTTTATTTATATAAAAAAAAGCATGCTGCCAGCAAAATGACGCCTTCTGTTATGTGATTCCTTAGTTCAACAGCGTTCCGTGCACAGTAGACTACCAAACTGAATAAATTCAAACACACAAAACGCACGCTAATCACGCTCCGCATAGGCTCGGAATCACGGGCTGGTGAACTAACCATTTTAAGCGTCCTCTCGCCTGGCGTCTTATTGAACATACCATAGTTCTGGCAGCGTTTGCGATTTTTAAAGCTCTTAAAGACAACGGCAAAGTGATAAAATCACATGCAGTTATCGCGACGACTGGCTTTTTCGATTGACATCGAGAGACAGCGCGTACGCCTAGTCCTTTGTCAATCGCGTCGGCTAAGCGCAGCGACGACTTCCTGGCGATAGCATGACATATACGGAGAATGTGCACCTAAGTTAGAATTCACTTACCGTGGAGGATTTGTTGTTATATCCAAGGCATGACGAACGACTGTCGTGTTTTCGTGGCGACGCGAGATGGCCGACACACGATCTCCCTCGGCTGGCCTTTGCTCGCTGAACGGATCACCTTTCTCCGGTGCTGTGTTGTTCCGCGACCTTGAGCGCGCGCGCGCGCGGTGGAGCCACTCCGAGTGAAAAAGTAGAGCGCTCGCTACGCGTTCCTTTGAACTGCGGCGGCCTGTTCTCTTAGAAGCAAAACGATGTGTTCTTTGCTCAGCGTGCATGAATGATACATTGCCATGTTCGGGGCCAGCCACCTACAGTTGAAGCAGAAGATTACGCTACGTTTTGTTTTCTATTGCCGCAAGAGTCTCTCTTTTCTATTGTCGCAAGAGTCTTTTCACTCCCTCTCTCTGAAGGGGAGAGTGAAAAACACATTTCACTCTCTCCTTGGTGACAGAGTGAACAATGCATTTCACTCTCCTCGACATTTTGCGAGAGTAAAACGACGCTTTGAAGAGTGAACCGGCAGCTTCACTCCTGCGATACCCTTCCTAGTTTTTAGAGTGTACAGTAAGCTCCCAGTCAGGAGCTCACGATGTCTGCTGTATGCGATCCGACCCATTTTTATTCTGTGAATTTCCTTCTCATGGTTGGGTTTCCTGTGATTAGTTGACTTGGGTAAACGTACACCTTCACAGACGCTAGAGGCTGACTAGGGATCTTGAACTCTTGTTTTTTTGCCCGATTATTTATCATTATCTTTGTCTTCTGCATCTTAATCTTCAGCCCCACTCTTACACTCTCCCTCTTAAGGTCCTCAATCATTTGTTGTAACTCGTCCGCAATGTTGCTGAATAGAACAATGTCATCGGCAAACCGAATGTTGCTGAGGTGTTCGTCGTCGATCCTTACTCCTAAACCTTCCCAGTTTAATAGCTTGAATACTTCTTCCAAACACGCAGTGAATAGCATTGGAGAGATTGTGTCTCCTTGTCTGACTCCTTTCTTCATAGGTATCTTCCTACTGTTGTAATAAAGTTCATTTACAAAAGCAAACCAAAGCACTTTCAAGACTGTGGATACTAACTGTAGCTCTAACATGTCAGGCTGAGTTTGCGAATGCCATAAATTAGACACTACCAACGTGATTTCATTAAAGCTACTGTCTAGGCTAGTTGGTGCATACTTGATTTGAAAATTTTAACGACACTAATGCATCCATCCACAGAGGAACAAGGACAAGACAAAAGCAACATGACTACCATTATGACTAGGGTTTATTTTGCACTCCATTATCTAAAGAATAAGCAAGCAACTTTAGCCACATTTAAACAAACACATAAGAGGAAGAACACAGCCTGAATTATTTGCCAACTTCACCATGCCCATTTGTGCTCGCAGATGCTGTATAGAACGCCAGGTCTAATTGGCACATGTTTTTATCATATTGCAACTTCATATGAAGCTATTTTCTCCAGACTATGCACTTCTGCATTCGTCCCAAAAGTGTTGTGATATGTGACAGAACACAAGTGAGCTTGAGCAAAAAGAACAAACTGGCATGGCACACTGACAGGAAGGAAGGAAACAGGACAAGCATCGCTATTGGTACAAGATCTACAGCAATATATCAGAACATGACAGTACAGCAATATTATTTAAGCAAAAGTGAGTAAAGATCTGAAAACTTATTCAAGTAAGAACATGGACTTACCATTTTTAAAACCACATATTCATGAACAAAAACAGCTAAACATCAGTGCACATATTGCAAAATCAGAAGACACAATTCTTCACTAGGTGCTAGTTCAACCACCGCACGTCGAAATGGGTCAAAGCAATTTAACCTGTGTAGCCTTCAGCACGCGACAGCAAAGAAGACTATCAGCAACAGGCTTCATATATAGTGTTCGGAGTCTTTGATTCAAACTGTAATACACTGTTAAAATAAACTTTCAGAGTTTGCTTGTTTCATTCAGAAAAAAGACAGCGTCTTAGTCATGCCGCCACAGTTAATGGATAAACTTGCACCAGCTACATTGAGTCAAAGGAGAAAATAAAGTGAGGAAGACAGATGCATGGTGTGAAAATGATGCTGTTGTATCAAGTAGCATAACTGCTCACTTAACATTCAGCTGCTTTCCATGCCTCTGCATACAGACTGAGAAGCTTTACCTCTTCACCATCTGCTAGTGAAGCACTGTTTGTTCACTGTGATCACCCACTCAAGGCTGTCACTTGGTTAAGTAGGGCCCTTCGCTACATGTAAGGACACCGACCCGAAACCATGCCCGAAACCGAAAAGTCCTGTAAAATATTGTCATGTTTTAGATACTGCGACAGTTCATCAGCAGCTGCATCACTACTGCCAACATGCAGACCAAGCAATTCCCCAAGCACTTGCTCAACAAGAGTACAATAATGAAGAGTGGCAAATTGGGCTAGCTGGTTCACTAGGAAAACAAGAAGCTATCGCAAGAAAAAATAAACACTAGAATTTTGATGGCTCTGGCTTGTTTAATATTGTCACGTGGTCGTGACGTTGAATAACACAGTAGCAGTACTGTGAACGACAAAACTAACTTTTATTGGGCGAACCTGTGCCCACAAAACAGGCTACACTTATAGCACAACGATAGCGGCGAACACGCTCGGCGATCGTCGAAAATCTGCTCAGCGGGTCAAGCGCGTCAGCTTTTATACAGCAGTCGTCGAATGTTCCAGACTAATCGCTGGGACCCGCGCGTATTCCACAATGTTCTACGCCATTCGCGTCAGGCGATGAAATCAGATAACATAAGGTTCGGCGACAACAGACAGCCGGGTAGAATCATCGATAACTTTCCAGAAACGTCGGATACATGCAGGCGCGTCCGTCGCTGTGCGATTACAGTTGTTAAGCGGCGAAACGTGGTCGCCCGATAAAGATAAGTACACGTGTCAATACCCCCCTCTTAAAAAGCATCGACCCGATGCTGCAAACAAACGAAGTTAATAAACAAAAGCACTCGTAGCAAAGAAAAGAACAAAAATGACGAAGTTCGTCAGCGTCCGTAAAAGGGTTTAAGGCGCACCACGTGGACCACTTCAGATCGTGCGCGGCGCCGCTGTGAATGCGAAATGCCGTCTGGCACGACCTCATAGTCCAGAGCGCCAATACGTCGGATGACCTTGTAGGGTCCGAAATAGCGTCGGAGTAGCTTCTCACTGAGTCCTCGTCGGCGTATCGGGGTCCAGACCCAAACACGGTCGCCAGGCTGGTACTCGACGAAGCGTCGTCGGAGGTTGTAGTGTCGGCTGTCGGTCCTCTGCTGGCTCTTGATTCGCAGGCGGGCGAGCTGTCGGGCTTCTTCGGCGCGCTGGAGATAGCTAGCGACGTCAACATTCTCTTCGTCAGTTACGTGCGGCAGCATGGCGTCAAGCGTCGTCGTCGGGTTCCTGCCGTAGACCAGCTTGAACGGCGTGATCTGTGTTGTTTCTTGCACCGCCGTGTTGTAAGCGAATGTTACGTACGGCAGGACGGCATCCCACGTCTTGTGTTCGACGTCGACGTACATCGCTAGCATGTCGGCGAGGGTCTTATTCAGCCGTTCCGTAAGACCATTCGTCTGCGGATGGTAGGCCGTTGCCCTCCTGTGCCTTGTCTGACTGTAGTTCAGAATGGCTTGAGTGAGCTCCGCTGTAAAGGCCGTTCCTCTGTCGGTGATGAGGACTTCTGGAGCACCATGTCGCAACAGGATGTTCTCGACGAAAAATTTAGCCACTTCGGCTGCGCTGCCTTTCGGAAGAGCTTTAGTTTCAGCGAAGCGGGTGAGATAGTCCGTCGCCACGACAATCCACCTATTTCCGGAAGCTGATGTCGGAAACGGTCCCAACAAGTCCATCCCGATCTGCTGAAAAGGTCGGTAAGGAGGCTGGATCGGCTGTAGTAATCCCGCTGGTCTTGTCGGTGGTGTCTTGCGTCGCTGACAGTCGCGGCATGTCTTGACGTAACGGGCGACATCGGTGGTTAGGCGCGGCCAGTAATACCTTTCTTGTATCCTCGATAGTGTCCGGGAGAAACCGAGGTGCCCAGCAGTCGGATCGTCATGTAGGGCGTGCAGTACTTCTGGACGTAGCGCCGACGGAACAACAAGAAGGTAGTTGGCGCGGACTGGTGAGAAGTTCTTCTTCACGAGTAGGTTGTTTTGAAGCGTGAACGAAGATAATCCACGCTTAAATGCCCTTGGGACAACGTCGGTGTGCCCTTCCAAATACTCGATTAGGGCTTTTAGCTCCGAGTCTCCTCGTTGCTGTTCGGCGAAGTCTTCCGCGCTTATTATTCCAAGGAAGGCGTCGTCGTCCTCGTTATCTTGCGGCGGCGGGTCAATGGGGGCGCGTGATAGGCAATCGGCATCTGAGTGTTTTCGACCGGACTTGTATGTTACAGTGATGTCGTATTCTTGTAGTCTGAGGCTCCACCGTGCCAGCCGTCCTGAAGGGTCCTTTAAGTTAGCTAGCCAACACAACGCGTGATGGTCGCTGACCACTCTGAATGGCCTGCCATATAGGTAGGGGCGAAATTTCGCTGTAGCCCAAACGATGGCTAGGCATTCCTTTTCCGTTGTGGAATAATTGCCTTCCGCTTTTGACAACGACCGGCTAGCGTAAGCTATCACGTGTTCATGTCCATCTTTTCTCTGGACTAGGACGGCACCGAGGCCTAGGCTACTGGCGTCAGTGTGGATTTCGGTATCGGCGTGCTCGTCGAAGTGCGCAAGTACGGGCGGCGACTGCATGCGTCGTTTGAGTTCTTGAAATGCGTCGCCCTGTGGCGTTTCCCACTTGAACTCGACGTCACATTTAGTTAGCTGTGTTAGCGGCTCAGCGATGCGTGAAAAGTTCTTGACAAATCGCCTGTAGTAGGCACACATGCCAAGAAATCTACGCACTGCCTTCTTGTCGGTGGGCTGCGGGAACTTTGCGATGGCAGCTGTTTTCTGCGGGTCGGGGCGTACTCCGGATTTGCTGATGACGTGGCCTAGGAATAGAAGCTCATCGTAAGCGAAGCGGCACTTTTCTGGCTTCAGAGTGAGCCCTGATGACTTGATGGCCTCTAGTACTGTGGCAAGCCGCCTAAGGTGATCGTCAAAATTTTCGGCGAATACAACGACGTCATCCAAGTAAACAAGACAGGTCTGCCACTTCAATCCTGCTAAAACCGTGTCCATCACGCGCTGGAACGTTGCAGGCGCCGAGCACAGTCCAAATGGCATAACCTTGAACTCGTAGAGGCCGTCTGGGGTGATGAAGGCGGTCTTTTCACGATCGCTTTCGTCGACTTCTATTTGCCAATAGCCAGACTTGAGGTCCATCGAGGAGAAGTATTTAGCGTTGCAGAGCCGATCCAATGCGTCGTCTATCCGTGGGAGAGGGTATACGTCCTTCTTCGTGATCTTGTTCAGACGACGATAATCGACGCAGAAACGAAGGGTTCCGTCCTTTTTCTTCACCAGCACAACAGGAGATGCCCACGGGCTTTTCGACGGCTGGATGATGTCGTCGCGCAGCATTTCGTCGACTTGTTCTCTTATAGCTTCACGTTCTCGCGGCGAAACTCGGTAAGGGCTCTGGCGAAGTGGTCGAGCGTACTCCTCGGTGATTATGCGATGCTTGGCGACTGGTGTTTGTCGAATCCTCGATGACGTCGAAAAGCAGCCTTTGTATCGCCGGAGCAGACTTCTGAGCTGCTGTTGCTTAATCACGGGGAGACTTGGATTAATGTCGTAGTCTGGTTCGGCAACCATGGTCGTCGGGGTAGATGCGGCGGAATCCGAGAGGACAAACGCATTGCTGTTTTCCAGAATTTCCTCGATGTATGCAATCGTCGTGCCCTTGTTGATGTGCTTGTACTCCTGGCTGAAGTTTGTCAGCAACACTTTCGTGTTTCCTCCGTGCAGTCGAGCGATCCCTCTTGCGACGCAAATTTCACGGTCTAGCAGTAGATGTTGGTCGCCTTCGATGACACCTTCTAAGTCAGCGGGTGTTTCGGTGCCGACCGAAATAACAATGCTGGAGCGAGGCGGGATGCTCACCTGATCTTCGAGCACACTCAAGGTGTGGTGACTACGAGGGTTCTCCGACGGTATCGCATGGTCTTCCGACAGAGTTATTGACTTCGACTTCAGGTCGATGACTGCGCCGTGTTGGTTGAGGAAGTTCATGCCGAGAATGACGTCTCGTGAACACTGTTGGAGGATAACGAAGGTGACAGGGTAAGTCCGGTCGTGAATGGTAATTCTTGCCGTGCACATTCCAGTCGGCGTTATGAGGTGTCCTCCGGCGGTACGAATTTGAGGGCCTTCCCACGTAGTCTTAACTTTCTTCAACTGGGCGGCGATGTGTCCACTCATGACGGAGTAATCAGCCCCTGTGTCGACTAAGGCGGTGACTGCGTGGCCGTCGAGAAGCACGTCGAGGTCGGTGGCTCTTTGTCTTGCATTACAGTTCGGTCTTGGCGTCGGATCACGACTGCGTCGCGTTGACTTGTGGCTGGTATGTGACGTCGTCAGGTCGGCTTTCGTCGTCGCATTCTTTCCTTCCAGACTTCGTCGGGACGGCGGCGTGTCGTTATGTCGTCGAGGTAGTTTCTTCGGCGTCTTCGTCGGCGGCGGAGGATCTTCGACAGTTCGACGGACAGCAACCGCACCTCCATCGGTTGCTGCTTTTAGTTTTCCGGATATGGGCTCGCTGACCGGCCCCGAGCTGGGCCAGTGTATGTTCGGCGCTGCGGCGACAGGTAGCGGCCTGGTGATGGTGAACGCGACGGTCGTCGAGAACTCCACTGAGTAGCCGCGAGGTAGTCAGCGATATCGCGAGGGCGTTCACCTTGCTGCGGGCGCGGAGCGTTGACGGCAAAACCTCGCAGTCCCATTTCCCGGTATGGACATCGTCGGTAGACGTGACCCGCTTCCCCGCAGTGGTAGCAGAGCGGGCGGTGGTCAGGAGCGCGCCAAACGTCGGTCTTCCTCGGGTAGCTCCGTTGGGCGACGGGTGGGCGCGCTGTCGGCGGCGGCGGCGGTGGTCGACGGAATTGCGGCGTTACAGGGCCCTGGCGCGGTCGCTGAGGAGGGCCTTGACGGCGTACGACGGCGGCGTAGGTCATCGCTTCGGGTTGGGGTTGCGGTAATTGAGGTTGCACCTCCGGAACTCCAAGCGACCGCTGAACCTCATCTTTGACGATGTCAGCGATCGAGGCCACTTGAGGCTGCGACGACGGGAAGATCTTCTGAAGCTCCTCTCGTACGACTGCCCTGATAGCCTCGCGCAGGTCTTCGGAGGCCAGTGATTGAACTCCGGCATAGTTTGTAGCGTTGGTGCGGCGGTCGAATTGCCGGTTTCGCATCTCGAGTGTCTTCTCGATGCTAGTGGCCTCGCGAAGAAACTCGTCGACAGTCTTCGGTGGGTTTCGTACCATACCGGCGAAAAGTTCCTCCTTAACACCACGCATTAGTAGCCGGACTTTCTTTTCCTCGGACATTTCCGGGTCGGCGTGGCGGAATAGGCGGCTCATTTCTTCTGTAAAAATCGCGGTGGTCTCGTTGGGCAGCTGCACTCGGGTTTCCAGTAGTGCTTGGGCTCGTTCTCGGCGTACAACGCTTGTGAATGTCTGCAGGAAGCCACTTCGGAAAAGGTCCCAGGTCGTTAACGTGGCTTCTCTGTTCTCGAACCACGTCCTGGCAGCGTCTTCCAATGCGAAGAAGACATGTCGCAGTGTGTCGTCGCTGTTCCAGCTGTTAAATGCAGCGACCCTCTCGTACGTCTCGAGCCAGGTTTCCGGGTCCTCGAATGTTGAACCGCGGAACGTGGGGGGCTCCCTGGGCTGCTGCAGCACGACGGGGGATGCTGGGGCTGCCATTGGGGAGGACTTGGTGGCAATCTTCCTGCACGTCTCAGGTAGGAGTCCGTGCTCTGGGGGCAGTCCTTGCAGCCGGCGGCTAGCTCGCTGGTCTTGGGCGACGTTGGTTTTGTCCTCGGGCTTCGGGCTGGGATCGCGGCTTTGCGGGGGCGTTCGGTACATGAACGCACAAGCACCTCCACCAGATGTCACGTGGTCGTGACGTTGAATAACACAGTAGCAGTACTGTGAACGACAAAACTAACTTTTATTGGGCGAACCTGTGCCCACAAAACAGGCTACACTTATAGCACAACGATAGCGGCGAACACGCTCGGCGATCGTCGAAAATCTGCTCAGCGGGTCAAGCGCGTCAGCTTTTATACAGCAGTCGTCGAATGTTCCAGACTAATCGCTGGGACCCGCGCGTATTCCACAATGTTCTACGCCATTCGCGTCAGGCGATGAAATCAGATAACATAAGGTTCGGCGACAACAGACAGCCGGGTAGAATCATCGATAACTTTCCAGAAACGTCGGATACATGCAGGCGCGTCCGTCGCTGTGCGATTACAGTTGTTAAGCGGCGAAACGTGGTCGCCCGATAAAGATAAGTACACGTGTCAATATATTCAAACATCAAAAAGCTGATTATTACAGAACGCCATAAAGCGTGGTGCACTGTTACCAACTGTTGTTTTTTAAAGCTATAACCTGTTATTACCAGATATTCATGTACCATGGCTGAAGACATACTGTTCATCGTTGCCATGTCTTGAGCACGGGAATTAGTCTCTTTCATAATGGTTTCATATTTCTCATTCAAAAATATTGTTGTCTATTTCTATAAACACATAAAGGCGCATAACTTCGCTGGGTGTTACGTAAACTAGTGACTCCTCTCTTCTGACGCAGACTGAAAGGTGCTTTGCATGGAGAAGTTCAACAGGAAATAGTTTCTAGCATTGCAGAATTATACAAGAATTTGCTCCAGTAAGAATTCTACAAATGAGAAAAAACGCACCTGAGAAGCTGACAAATGCACTGTTTTTAGTCTTTATAGTTCAAGTGTACTGGAGAGAGTGGAATGTTCGTTGGTTGATGACCATTCGGTAACATTCAGTGACACTTATTGAGTCACAGCCACGGTTGTGGACTACAGCCTGTCTTTCACTTTCATCTAAGTTCAGACACAGCTTTCCAGTGCCTAACAAAACTGTCTGCTGACCAGCTCTCCTCTCCTGTACACCAAAAAAACTCACTGCTTCTGGTGAAAGATTTAAACTAGCTTTAGCTGCCTGTAACTTTCGAGCAAGTACATAACGTTCCAATATTTGTAAAGGAACATCATTAGCACCACTGACCAATTTCACAAGAAGTCCATTTCCGCCTTCAAATACAAATGAAGAATGCGACCAATGAGGTCCTAGTTTAGCCGCACTTTTAGGAAGATGCAGAATTTGGTGTACATTGTATGTCATTGCACCCAAACCATACAAAGACTGTGTTCTCACAACAAACTCCGAGAGAAGATCGGATGATCTCATTATGGTCATCTGAAGTGACGGTGTCCAGTAGAAGTATATAGACACCCTCCACAAGCAAACTGGAATGTCTGACTTACTTATCCGGCAAAAAGCCATGAAGGCATGGTAATGAGTAATGAAGAACCCACCACTTCCATTCACTAGCTTTCCAGATTGTGAAGTCTGATAATCTTCGTGGTGTACGTGTGAACCAATCTGGTGGCTTGATTGCCAGAACCTCCTGTTTAAAGAGGCTAAACTTTGTTGTGAACTAACGTAAACATCTTTTCTCTTTTAAATGTGATCACTTTTTATTCTTTTTAAGCTGTTGTATGGTGTATATTTGTTCCAACAATCTTTCCTTTCCGAATCCTGGGCTTCATATTTGATTTATATGTATTGTCTTTTGTGACAATATAAATGCATTATTTCTTACTCATTTTTTGGGCAAATGAGGAAGCTTGCTTCACCTTGAAGCACATTACACCTATACAACACACATAGATACCGATAGACTATAGATCTGGCAAACTAATACGAATACACTATCACACTAATAAAAAGAATACACTAGTAGACTTGTACAAGCAGAATAGCACAGATACGTCCAGAATAGAACTAAAAGGAATTTTATCAGTGTATCAGTTGTATCGTTTCATAATGCAATAAAAAAACTGATATAATTTTTATTAGCTTATCCTATCAGATTTTTTGCTAGGGATCTTTCAATGCAAATGCATATCAACTTTTTGACTAATGCTAATAACTGAACACATGGCTTTTTGTGCTGCAAATTTTCTTGGACTCCTGCTTCCGTTAAACTTATACTGTATAATATGCTCAAATATATACTGTATAATATGATGGAAACTGGAGTATGCTTCATCAATCCGGGATACACCTACAAAAAACACAGCTCTCATATTTAGTTGAAGCCATGAAAAACCAACCTGTAAATTTTATTGTAGCTGCTTATTCCCATACTGCAAGCATGGGAATCGACACTGCCACAATGGTTCGGCGCTCACCAACTGCTTTTCTACAGATGCTGCTGCTGCCGGTCATGGGAAAGTTGCTGTCGCTGCCTGCAGTACAGCCGACTGATACCCGTGCCGACGAACAGCACATGAGTACGGTGGATTGCATGGACAACCCGCCAATCTGCCGCGACTTATCGAGTCTGCTGCATCACCCGCCGCCGATCCTGGACAATTTCATGCTGCTCGTCGGACAACATGGGACGGCATTATCTACAGCGCCTCCTCAAAAGCGCGCCCATTTGGACGAAGCTTCGGGCCACGACACTGCCACAATGGTTCGGGGCTCACCAACTGCTTTTCTACAGGTCTGTTACTATCAAACTCGCTGTTATCGTAGCAATAATGTTTGTCTTCTGGCGGTGTCGTAGCCACCCAACCATTTCAAACGGTCTTGCACTGCTCTTGTTTATGTTTTGCGACTGTTGCTTTTGAGTGGGGATGTTGAGCAAAACCCCGGATCTATGACAAAGGCTCAAGAAGAGAAGTTAGATGGTGTGGCCGAGGCTGTAAAGCGTCTTGAAACCAGCAACGCAAGTCTTCTCGAATCAATAATGAATGTTCTAAATATGCACGCAGAACTCAAAACAGACCTCGAAAGCTTAACCAAACGTGTGCAGGAATTGGAAAGCAAATTAGAATCTGCTCCATCTGTTCATGCCCCAACATCTCTCGATAGTGGCTTTTCTAGCATCCTTAACAAAATTGATAACCTAGAAAACCAGTCGTGTAGATCAAATGTTTTGTTTTATGGTGTTACCGATA
Source organism: Dermacentor andersoni (assembly GCF_023375885.2). Classification (NCBI taxonomy): domain Eukaryota; kingdom Metazoa; phylum Arthropoda; class Arachnida; order Ixodida; family Ixodidae; genus Dermacentor; species Dermacentor andersoni. The sequence continues at coordinate 2,242,188 of NC_092820.1, read as the reverse complement.
CTAACAAATCCGAAAGCTGGGAAAGTTCAGAGCGACTTGTGCATGAGTTCTGCCGTGATAAGCTTGGTGTCGCTGTAACTTCCATTGCTAGGGCACACCATGTGGGCCGTTTTTCGACTGTGAAAAAACGCCCCATTATAGCTAAGTTCTTCAACGATAAAGAACTTGAGGCTATTTTAAGTAAAGGCAGCAAGCTGAGGGACACAGGTTTCAGCATAGGACGCGACTATTCCCAAGCCGTTCGTGATAAACGCCGGAAACTTCTGCAGTTCTCTCGATCAATTAAAAAACAAGGTGACCGTGTGCGCCTAACGTTCGACAAGCTGCATATAAATAATGACACCTATGTGTAGGATGTCGCGGGTAACCATGCTGTGCCAGTTCGTCATCCCACCACAGTATGACATGTGCCGGCTGATAAGTCATCTACAGAATCTACGTCATTTTTGCCCAATGTGTGTCATAATTTAAAAAATAATACCAATTTCCTGTTCACAAACATCGGAAGTGTTCTTTCCAAAACTGTCGCTCCTTCTTCGCTCGTAGATTCTACGTGCGTTTCACTTCTAGTATTGACTGAAACTTGACTGGACGATACCGTTCCGGATGATTACATTCTTCTGAGTGAATCTGAATTTTCCTTTTTCCGGTGTGACAGAATAAATAGAAAAGGAGGAGGTGTCCTTATAGCCACAAAGAAACAATTATCTGCTGTTCCCCTCGCTGTTGATACTTTCCTCGAATGTGTATTGATATGGTGTAAATTCGGAGTTACTGATGTTATTATTGCTGCTTTCTACCGGCCGCCCGATATGTCTGATGGATTCTCGGGTGAATTCATAGAATACTCAGCGACTTACATGTGCGTTTTCCTAACTCTATTTTCCTCGTATTTGGCGATTTTTATTTTCCAAGCATTGAATGGCCCACTCTCTGTGTTAATTCCAGTGATAAAGAAGCCCACACCTTTCTTCATTCCTGCTTAGATTTTTCTTTTGCTCAACTTATTACTAGTCCTACCCGTCGCTCAGCTACCACGGCAAATATCCTTGATCTTGTCCTAACAAATAACCCTGACGTTCTTTCTGATATACTGCATTTAAATGGTTTATCCGATCACGACATTATCACCGGGTGCATCACGCATCCATTTACTGAAAAGGAAACTACCATTAAGCGAATTCATTGCTACAATCGCGCGAATTTTGAAATGATCAACTCGGAACTACACACCTTCTCTGAGAACTTCCTGGCTCAGTATTCATCACGCTCAATCGAACTAAACTGACTGTCGTTCAAAACCACCTTGTCTCACCTTGTTGATAAGTATGTGCCAATAATCACCATCCGACATGATAAAAATTCACCTTGGTTCACACATCGTCTTCGTCGTCTTAATAATAAGAAAAAACGTTTGTACCGCCAAGCAATGACCACACGTCTCCTGTCATCATGGAACAAGTACAAAAATTGTGATAAAGAGTATCAGTCCCTGCTTAGAACAACCCGTCGTAATTTCTTCACTCACGACCTGTCTACTATATTAACCAATAATTCTCATAGATTCTGGCGCATTATCAATCAGAGTTCCTATCCTGATATAGTACTAATTAATGCTGACGGACAACCAGTCACTGAAACAGTGTTCGCAGCTTCTGAACGATGCATTTTCATCAGTATTCACCAATGAAGATATAACTTCTTCGCCTATATTAGAGCCATTGCCTAACATTTCTATGCCAGAAATTGTCATCAGTGATTCTGGTATTCTTGCCCTGTTGAATAACCTCAAAACTACTACTAGCTCTGATCACCTTGGTTTCAATAACAAGGTACTTAAAAACGCTTCTTTAAACATTTTTCAAGTGTTATCAGCCTTGTTTTCACAATCATTATCATCTGGCATTATTCCTCATAACTGGCGAATAGCTAAAGTAATATCAATATTTAAATCAGGGGATCGCTCTGTCCCACTTAACTATAGTCCTATCTCATTAACTAGCAACATATGTAAACTTTTCGAGCACGTCATACACACACAAGTCATCAACTACCTAGAAGACCATGATATCATCTTCAAGTACCAGCACGGTTTTCGCAGGGGTTATTCATGCGACACTCAGCTCGCCGGTTTTACTAACGATATATTTTCCGCATTTAACGAAGGATTCCAAGTTGACGCAGTGTTTCTTGACTTCTCTAAAGCTTTTGATCGCGTTCCTCATCACAGGCTTCTAATCAAATTAACACACTTAAATATTCACCCAAACGTTCTTGCATGGATTAAAGATTTTCTCTCCAACAGACAACAATTTACCTGTGCTAATGGCTGTAACTCTTCTTCTATTCCTTTAACATCTGGAGTCCCCCAGGGCAGCGTCCTCGGTCCCCTACTTTTCTTAATTTTTATTAATGACCTACCCAAATGTGTCTCATCTCGAATTTGATTATTCGTAGATGATTGTGTTATACATCGTAATATTTGTAATGACGCTGACCGACTTTCCTTACAAACTGATCTTGATGCGGTGACCGCTTGGTGCTCTTCGTGGTTAATGTCTTTAAATACGTCTAAAACCAAGCTAATGTCATTTACCAACCATTCCACTCGACTTCCTACCACCTACTTTCTCAATAATGCTAGAGTAGAACTTGCGCCAACTTACAGGTATCTTGGCCTTCATCTTCAGTCTGACTTAACTTGGCGTTACCATATTAACACCGTCTTAGCATCAGCTAACCGAGCACTCGGTCTTCTTAAGCGTAACCTCAAGCACGCACCTTCAAACTTGAAAAAAACTTCCTTATATCACGCTGATTCGCCCAAACATTGAATATGCTTCTGCCATATGGGATCCCGATCAAGCATACATAATCAACAACATTGCATCTCTGCAAAACCATGCTGTTCGCTTCATCTTTTCCAATTATTCACGCTTCACCAGCGTCAGATCGTTAAAACAACGTGCCGAGTTGGTATCACTATTACGTCGACGCCAGTTCGCTCGCCTAACCCTATTTCATAAACTATATCACCATTCCACCCTTTACGATGACTTCTTTTCACCACCCCCTGCAGTTTTCCCCCGCCGTGACCACGCTAACAAAGTAAAACGCATAATGTGCCGCTCATCGCTCTACGCAAAATCATTTATTCCTCGCACAATAATAGAATGGAATAACCTACCATCACGCATAGCTACTGAAGTTAACTTACCATCTTTCCAAACTTTGTTGCAAGAAAGCGCTTAGTGGTAGCAGATTAGATATTACTTATGGTTATATGCACATATTAACATATTATGTAAAATGTTCTTGTGTTTTCATGACTAAGTGCATATACCCCTTGTTCATATCTATTTATTTTATGTTCCTTGTGTGTATGTTTATTTGATGTAGTTTTATTTCTTGTGTATATTTCATGTTTGTGCCCCCCCCTATGTAATACCCTCGTGTGAGGGCCTTAGGGGTAATGTAAATAAATGTAAATAAATAAAATAAATATCAACAATTAAAATTTGCCTTGACTGGCCAGGCTTGTCAACAAAAAACTTGCCCATTTATTTCACAAATTCTCAATTTAAACGTATGTTATTACCTCCTTGTATCTCATTGAGAATGAACCACAACCTCAAGGTACAGGTGCCAACTTGCCAAACCAATCTTTACTATTCCTGTCCAAGGCAGCCTCAGAACACACACACACATGCACGCACACACATATATATCAATGAGTTACAAGGAGGCAATAAAAACATGTTCCAATTGAGAATTTGTGAAATAAACGGGTAAGTTTTCTTGTTGCCTAGCCAATCAAGGCAACTTTTGATTGTTGATATGCTTACGGTATGGGAATAAGCAGCTACAATGAAATGTACAGGTTGGTTTTGTATGGCTTCAACTAAATATGAGAGTTGTGTTTTTTGTAGGTATATCCCGGATTGATGAAGCATACTCCAGTTTTGATCTTACACGCATATTATACAGTATAAGTTTACGGGAAGCAGGTGTCCAAGAAAACTTGCAGCACAAAAGCCATGTGTTCAGTTATTAGCATTACTCAAAAAGTTGATATGCATTTGCATTGAAAGATTATTAGTAATATGAATACCTATGTACAATGTGCTTAATACGTGCTTAATACGCCTACGTGCTTGTCTCGTGTATCCTTTCTTCATGTTGTTTTATTCGGCGCCGTCTTTGTAATCATGCTTAACCAACTAGCCCACCAGCACATGCTCAGTAATTTTGTAGATAAATGTGTTAAAAGGACTAGTTATAATCTGAAAATCTCTTCATTTTAGTTTTACCGCCCCACCTTACCACCATTCTACCTATATACCATGGCACCCATTCCGTAACTCTAATGCTCCATTGGTTATCTGCCCTAAGCTCAATACGATAGAAAATTGGGCAAGTTGTTGAAGCTTCATGGTAGCTACTGCATGACAGATGCCGGCAAAGTAATAGAATGGGACAGGATACAGCACTATCAAATGAAGTTTATTGAAAGAAAACAACCAATATATAACACACATCACGTGACCAACACCCGGCCCCCTAGCATATGCAGATACATACCAAAACCACCTTCACATCACCGAATGCACATGTTTTGACGGCAACACACATGTCACGGCTGATTAATCAACATAAAAAAAACAATTACTAAGGCACAATGCAACTCAGTGGCTTCACTTAAAATCCAACACGGCAACCTCGCTACCTTGCAGCGAGATGGATGGCTAGCTAACACATAGTGAGCCTTTCTTTCTAATGTGATAAGCCTCCATTAATTCATGTGAGAGCTTTTCACAGTGTGTGAACAGCAGAATAGTACTTTCAGAAACTGGATGACGCCCACTGCTGCAACAATGCACAGAAAGGTGTGAATGCGCAAAAACCCTTAAAAGAACTATGGTACTTCCTTAGTCGAATGTTTAAGCACCTTCCAGCCTGACTGATATATATTTTGTAGGATGCAAGAAAAAGGAATCAATTAAACAACATTTCGTGTGGGAGAAACAAACTGTATGCGATATTTCACTTTGCAGTCCTCCCTGTCCAGATACCCCTTGTGAAGAATGTGCTTGTTTATTGCTTCACATATTCCCTTCAGCTTATTTTTAAATGAAAACCCAATCCTGACCTGAAACTTAGAAGCCACCTTTTTCTGCCTATCCGACAATTAATAGAGGGGATAATGGCAACTTTGATCCACTCTTGCTCCTTAAGCTTCTTCCACCCTGGTTGCACTTTAAGTTCCTTAATTAACGTGTTTCAAGATAAAGAAACCACTGAAACTGAATAACCTGCCTCATTAAGCCTTGTCACCAGATTCCTTACACTTTCAAGGATAAGGTGACGATAGCTTATGGTTGGGGCATCTCTAATTGCGTGAGTGGCAATACTGTAATTAATAAGTTTTGAATGGCTAGACCTATAATCAAGAAGGGACTTAGAAGTTCTCGACTGATATCCCCAGCATACGTGATCCTACATAAAAGTAAGTCTGATATAAGAAATTGCAGCACATTTTTTTCTGGAACTTCTAATGTGAAGTTGAAATCTTGCTCTTGTTCTCTAAATGCTTCAGTACTTCTATGACAGCTCTGCGAAAGTTATCATTTGCTCATGAAAAATAATCATCCACGTATCTGAAAATTTTAAGAGCAAGCCCACTCAGGTTTTGATTATTTTCTGGTCAAGATAACTTAAAATATTACTGAGCACTTGTGCAACACCGGAACCTATGCAGATGCCGGCATTCTGGATACATATTGCTACGGGATAGTATTTCAAATGACGAAGAGCCGAGCAGTAAGAAGACGACGACGACGATTGGAAGCTAGCGCGGGCTGTTGCCTCTTGGCCAACTGCGGCGTATTGCCTTGTAAATATACTTGTAAATAGCTTTTCGTCGGTGTCTTCCTACGTAACATATCTGGTGGAGGTGGACGTTCCCTGTACCTCGTCACGGAGCTTCGCAGTGGACGGTACGTCGAGCCTTCCTTCATGGCTCCCGGCGACGACAACTCGACTCCGCCGGCTCCGACACCTGCTGCCACTTCGACGACCTGCATCACTCTCCCCGCTCCCCGTGATCCTGGCGTATTCTCGGCGAAAGATGGGGAAGACGTCGATGACTGGATCAGCCTGTACGAACACGTCAGCCCCAATAACCGGTGGGACCCTACCATCATGCTCGCCAACGTAGTCTTTTACCTCGGTGGCACACCTCGAGTTTGGTATCGGACGCACGAAGATGAGCTGACCAGTTGGGATTCGCTTAAGCAAAAGCTTCGAGACTTGTTCGGCAACCCCTACGGTCACCAACTTGCCGCGCAGAAGGCGCTTTCCGGTCGTGTGCAGACGTCAACGGAGCCCTACGTCACGTACATTCAGGACGTCTTGGCTCTGTGCCGCAAAGTTGACGCACACATGACTGAGTCCGACAAGGTCTCCCACATCCTCAAAGGCATTGCCGATGACGCCTTCAACTTGCTCGTATTTAACAACGTGGCGACGGTGGATGCAGTTATAAAAGAGTGCCGCCGCCTGGAACTCGCTAAAAGCCGACGTATCGACCAACAGTTTGCCCGTCTGCCAAACACCCCAGCGACATCTTCCTGTGCCGACGCTCCTCGTCCCAACAACACTGGCGATGTTACCAGGATTGTCCGGCGTGAGATCGAGGCCTATCCGGCTGCCTTCGACTCCAGCCCCTCCAATGCACCTGCAGTCACTGTTTCCCTGATCCAGGCAGTTGTCCGCCAGGAGTTCGCCAACATCGGTATTCACGCCATCTGCTCGGCCCATCGCCCTGATACCCACCCGGCTTCTTCGATTCCACCCCGTCCCGCACCTTCTTACCCACCACGTTTCCGGAACCCCTCTGAATGGCACACTGCAGACGACAAACCAATTTGTTTTCACTGCCATCGAATTGGGCACATTTCTCGGTACTGTCGCAGTCGCTGGAGTTCCCTGAACCAGTCTACATATACTGCGTACTCTCGCCCCCCAGGTGGCCTTTCTCGTCCCTATGCTGCCCGCTCAGATAATACCGCCACCGATTCTCCTGCGCCGAACCGCCCCTATTCTCGTTCGCCTTCGCCCCAACGACGACAATCTCGCTCCCCCAGTCCCGTCGCTCCTATTCGCCGACTCCCTTCGGACGCCGCTCCCAGCCGGAAAACTAGACGATGCAGCGCCTCGAGGTGACGCTGCATTGCTCCCTACGCCGCCAAATCCTCTCCTGACGTTGCCCACTCAACCTTCTTGACGTGCAAGTCGACGGTGTTCCTGTATCTGCTCTCATAGACACTGGGGCGCATTTGTCGGTAATGAGCGCTGACCTTCGTAACCGGCTGAGGAAAATAATCACGCCCGCCACGACGCCTGTTGTCCGTGTCGCCGATGGCGGAACAGCCCCTGTAATTGGTATGTGTGCCGCCCGCTCAGCGATCGGCGAATGAGAATTCGCCGATCGCTCCACTACCCTGCTATTCACAGTCATCGCTCACTGCCCCCACGACATCATCCTCGGCTTAGACTTCCTCTCCGCACATTCTGCTCTCATCGATTGCTCCGCCAGTACTCTCCGCCTCGACCTGCCTGTTCTGGATCCCGCTGAACAACACCCTACTCGCCCCAGTTCCGTCGAGTTCGTTCGCTTGCCACCTTCGGCACTGACTTACGTTGACTTAGTGTCATCCCCACCAGTCCCTGACGGTCACTACATCGCGGCTCCTATGCATGACGTCCTCCTTACACACGGGATCACAATACCTCATACAGTTTTATCTATTACGGCGAATTGCGTCTGCCTGCCAGTGGTCAATTTTGGCTTGACGACACATGTGCTGCCACGCGGGATGTCTCTGGCCCAACTTTGGCCATTCGAGGATCACTCTGTAGCATCGATTTCAGTAGACGACAATTCAGCCGATCCTCCTCTACCGTCGCAGTCGGCAACTTGTACCATCGCCAACTTACAAAAAATTATTGCACCCGACATGCCTTCCGAGCACGCTCGTGCGCTCTACCGCGTTCTGATTTCCTACCAAGATATTTTTGACTTTAGCGATCATCCTTTGGCCCGAACAACAGCTGTTAAACATCGCATTAATACCGGCGATGCCCCTCCTATTCATCGCCGCCCGTATCGAGTATCACCGGCTGAGCGTTAAGTTATTCACACCGAAGTTCGCAAAATGCTTGCCAAGAACATTATTGAACCGTCATGTAGTCCAAGGGCGTCACCTGTTGTGCTGGTAAAAAAGAAGGATGGCTCATGGCGCTTTTGTGTGGATTATCGGCACCTTAACAGGGTTACCAAAAAGGACGTGTATCCCCTACCTCGGATTGATGACGCCCTTGACTGCCTCCACGGTGCTCGCTATTTCTCCTCTGTTGACCTTCGCTACGGCTATTGGCAGATTGCCGTGGACGATCTCGACCGCGAGAAGACTGCCTTTGTAACACCCGACGGTCTTTATCAATTCAAAGTGATGCCGTTCGGTCTATGTAACGCTCCTGCCACTTTTGAACGCATGATGGACTCCCTTCTTCACGGTTTCAAATGGTCCACGTGCCTGTGCTACTTGGACGACGTTATAGTATTCTCCCCAACATTCTCTACGCACCTCGAGCGTCTCTCAGCAGTCCTGACAGCCCTCGCCAACGCGACCACGACTAACACAGAAGCTTAACATGGCCAGAAAAACCTTAAGCAAACAAGAACATCTAGACATATGGCAATGGAACTGCAGAGGCTGCCGAAGGAAGCAGGGCCTACTTCAACAATATATTCACGCACAACAAACGGTACCCGACATTATTGCGCTTCAGGAAACGGGCACCACACCAACCCTAGGAGGATACACGTGCTACGAAACCCAGGAAAAAGGAAGGACGGCAATCTTAGTCAGCAAAGCGATCATAGCCATAAGCCACAATAGGATAGCCGAAACAGACATAGAGCACGTGATCGTAGAAATTATCCCAAAGAAAAAGAAGAAAATGGGCAGCATCTTCATCGTAAATACCTACAGCCCGCCGAAACAAAAAAAGCCAAATTCCAAGAGCTCTTCCAAGGCGCCAGCAAACTGGCAAAGGGCAACACGCTAGTCGTCTTAGGCGATTTTAATGCCAGGGACAAGAGCTGGGGATACAAGAATGTCAACGTTAAAGGAAAGACACTAGCGGAAGCGGCAGAGAATGCAGGCTACATCCTCCTCACAGACCCGGAAACTCCGACCAGAATAGGCAACAGCGTCTGTACCGACACTTGTCCGGACCTCACCTTCATCAAAGGACCATGGCAGGCGCAATGGGAAAACCTGATGGAAAATCTGGGGAGCGACCACTACATACTCAAAACCCAAGTGACTTCAGACAGACTTAAACGGCAGCTAGGAACAGTCAAAATCACTGATTGGAACGCATTTAGGAAAGCATGTGACAGACACCTCAGCGAGGGAGGAATCCAATCAATTGAGGAATGGGGAAACATACTCAAGCAGAGAGAAGGCGAGCACACCAAAGAGGTCAAAAGAACAGCGCAGACACCCGAGGTGGATGCCAGGCTTCTTAGGCTATGGGAAGCAAGACGCGGCTTAATCAAGAGGTGGAAAAGGCAGAAACACAACAGGAAGCTCAGACTGAAAATAGCAGAAATTACAACGAAAGCAGAGGAGTACGCAGCACAGTTGGCGAGAACGAACTGGCAACACTTCAGCGACTCCCTGAACGGAACCCTGAGCACAGCTAGGACGTGGCATATCCTGAAAGCGCTCATCGATCCGACTAAAACCAAGGCAGAGAATAACAAATCAATATACCGGCTAATCCACCAATTCGAGGGAACCGACGAGGAACTCTTGGACAAAGTGCGTGTCAAATGCTTCGGGGACACGAACCCGGCGGCATATACAGGGGATTACCGGGGAAGAGAAAATCCAAGCTTAGACAGACCCATCACTCGTGAAGAGGTCTATGCAGCAATCAGAAGCACAAGTAGAAACACGGCAACAGGTGCGGACAAAATCAACAACGCACTCATCCGCAATCTCAGTGACGAGCTAGTCGCAGAACTAACCGACTTTCTCAATAAGCACTGGGCAGCGGAGACCGTCCCCGATGATTGGAAACATGCAGAGGTAGTTATGATACCAAAACCGGGCAAAAAGCTACAAATCGAAAACCTAAGACCCATCTCCCTCACATCATGCCTTGGCAAGTTGTACGAGAGAGTGGTCACGATAAGGCTACAACATTACATAGAGGATCACGAATTATACCCCCACAGTATGTTCGGATTCAGGGCGAAGCTGTCGACCCAAGACGTACTATTACAAATCAAGGAAGAAGTCTTAAGCAACGTTCCCAGGAACGGAGAGAACGTGATAATGGCATTGGACATTAAAGGAGCCTTTGACAACGTGAGCCATGAAGCCATCGTAGCGGGCCTGGACGACTTAAACTGCGGCAGGAGGGTTTTCGGCTACGTCAAAGCTTTCCTGTCCAACAGAACAGCCACGATAGGGCTAGGAGAACTCCGCTCGGAGAAGTTCCATACCCCCAACAAAGGAACCCCCCAGGGATCGGTCATTTCACCAACGCTATTTAACATAGCAATGATCGGCCTTGCGAAACACCTCAAAGAGATCGAGGGCATACACCATGCCATGTACGCCGACGACATAACCATTTGGACCAACACGGGATCACTTAAAGAAAAAGAAGAAAAACTGCAAGAGGCTGCGACCTGCGTGGAGAACTACGTGAGGGCAAGAGGGCTAGCCTGCTCCACCGAGAAATCTGAGCTGCTCAGAGTCTGGAGAGGGAAACAGAATCGCACGGTCCCGACTAGCGACGAGCTCAAGCTTGGCGTCTACCTCGAGGGAAAACTAATACCGGAGAAAACGCTCATAAGAATTTTGGGCATGTGGATACAGTCGAATCAACGCTGCTCACACATTCTCGCTCTACTCAAGACATCAACTCTTCAAGTCGCTCGCATGATAACGCGCGTCTCCCACAGACGCTCAGGCATGCGAGAGGAAGACACGCTAAAGCTGGTTAGGAGTCTGGTGATCAGCCGGGTTACCTACAGTCTCCCGTACTACAACCCAATCAAGAGCGAGGTTCAGCAGATAGACGCGATCATACGCAAATCATACAAAACCGCGCTCCACCTACCACAATGCACATCCACGGAGAAGCTCTTGGCACTAGGAATTCATAACACATTCGAAGAACTCAGAGAGGCACAACATGTTGCTCAGCTGCGCAGACTTCAACAGACTCCGTCTGGCAGGGAACTTCTGCAGAAGTTGGGATGCAGCGAACAGATACAAGAAACCCAAAGAACCGCGACTATCCCGGACAATATACGAAAAACAATCAAGGTGGCTCCCATTCCCAAGAACATGGACCCCAACCTACACGAAGAACGCAGGAAGGCGAGAGCCGAATACATCCAAAAGTCCTTAGCTTCCCAGGCAACAACGGTATACGTGGACGCAGCCACATACACCAGAAGGGCGAGACAGACCAACCCCAACGCAGTAGCGGTGGTGATAAACTCGGATATGCGAGAAATCGTCAGCGCATCTCTACGGGACTGCACGGTAGTCGAGGCTGAAGAAGCGGCCGTCGCTCTAGCGGCAGCGGAGGGCTATCGGACTAGGCGGTCCTTAACAATACTAACCGACTCCCAAACAGCATGCCGAAACTACATGTTCGGCAGAATAGGTCACAGAGCGCTCCGCATACTCCGCTCAGAAGATCCCCACACAAAAAACCCAGAAAAAGAACAACCAATTAGACACACGATAATGTGGACGCCGGGTCACACGGACGTGGAAGGCAACCGTGAGGTCGACAGGGTAGCCCGAGGATACACTGCATACCGAGCACCCTCCGCCAATGACCTCGAGGAAACCGAGCCAGTCCCCAGAGAATACTCGGCTATCCTGAATCACTATAAGGGCAGCAGGAAGCGGTACCCCTCGCCGCATAGGTCTCTCACTAGAGAGGACTCCGTAGCTTGGAGGCTGCTACAGACGGGTGCATATCCGAACTTAAACACCCTCAGCAAAATACAACCCACACAATACAGTGACAAATGCCCATGGTGCTAGGACACACCCACGCTCTACCATATAACGTGGGCCTGCCAGAAAACAAATGCGGCACCAATAATACCAAACCCGAGTGCGGAGCAATGGGAAGGAATGCTCTCCAGCGACCGTCAGGACGTCCAACTAGGGCTGATCCGACGGGCCCAGCTGGCAGCGGCATCCAGCGGAGCCCTGGACTAGGGGCAGACGGCCATTGCCAAGAAGATGGAAGACACCATCTGACTCCGCGAAATTCATAGAATTTTCTAGAGCTAAATAAACGTTTTTCCTCCTCCTCCTCAGCAGTCCTGGACGTTTTTCGGCGAGCCGGTCTGCAACTCAACGCATCGAAGTGCCAATTCGGCCGTCGCCATATTACCGTCCTTGGACATCTCGTTGACGCGAACGGAGTGCAACCGGTCCCAGGCAAGATCCATGCTGTTACGCACTTCCCTGCTCCAAAGTGCGTCAAGGATGTGCGCAGCTTCATCGGCCTTTGCTCGTACTTCCGCCGTTTCGTGGAAAATTTCGCGGCCATAGCACGACCACTAGCCGAGCTTTTGAAAAAAGACGCCCCTTTCCAGTGAGGCGATAACGAGGCCTCTGCATTCTCGCTTCTAATCGGCCTTCTCACAACGCCTCCCGTTCTGGCCCATTTCGATCCTTCGGCGCCTACCAAAGTCCGTACTGATGCCAGCGGTCACGGAATTGGCGCAGTACTGGCACAACGCCAGCGTCGCCACGACCGTGTTATCGCTTACGCCAGCAGGCTCCTCTCGCCCGCGGAGCGCAACTATTCCATCACTGAGCGTGAGTGTCTGGCCTTAGTTTGGGCGGTTGCGAAGTTCCGCCCATACTTATATGGCCGACCCTTTTCCGTTATCACAGACCATCACGCGCTTTGCTGGTTATGCTCATTGAAAGACCCTACAGCTTTTCGTCGGTGTCTTCCTACGTAACAATATTTTACCTTTCCACCAGACCGAAATTGACCTTAAATAGAAATCAAGAAGCTCCAGAAAGTTTGCAACCAGAATTGTACACCTTTCAGCAAATTCCAGCTAACCTGTTTGATTGTGTATGCAGTCCTAACAAACTGCAGGAGACGCACCTGCGGCAAAGAATTGTATAGATCTGCATCTATACTAAAGCCTGTCCATTTTCCCAGATTATGCTCCTGCAAGAAGTGTACAACACTCTGAGAGCTGGGAGCATGGAATTGGTCGTTGATTCTCAGGCTGTCAAGCTGTGTCTGCAGAAATTCTGAAACACGAAGCCATGATTTATATTCCGACACAATGTTTCTGAAATCGATTCCCTAAGCTTGTGCGTTTTCATTGAAGAAGGCACATAAAAGACCTTTTTCCACCTTAACATCATTTGAGACTGTTGTCAAACCAAACTGATTCAACTTCGTAACAGCTCAACATTTTATGTAAGCAATATTGGTATAAATTTCATTAAAATTTCTGTCAGTGGCTGACACACCCTCCTCCGGAAAAGTTCTTTCCAACATGACAACACAATGCCCTTTCTTGTCTCCAAGGAACCTCCAAGTTCCTGCCCCATACGTCAGCACACGTAGAATGCAATGATTCTATGCTTGATTGTACACAAGTATATATATATATATATATATATATATATATATATATATATATATATATATATATATATATATATATATATATATATATATATATATAAAGTTCAGTGTTTGACGGAAGCCCGTCTGGTTGGGATGAAATGTGGTTAAAAGGTAAACAAAAACCCTGGGCACTTCTCCGACCAAATAGACCAAATAAAGATTTAAAAGAAAAGAAGACGTTTCGGTTCCCTCGCGGGAGCCTTGTTGACAGGTAAAATAAACAAAGGTGCTCGACCAGCTCGCTTAAATAGTCTTGAACACGTGACTCAGGCAGCGCGCATACACTGACGGCAGATTGCCATCGCTCCTGTTCAGAGTGTGTGGCGTAGTCTGAATCATGAGCGACTCAAGATAAAGGCGTCGAGATAGCCCCTTTTCCCTGCCAAGGACACGTGCCTTCCCCCAGTCGATTGCGTGGCCGCTTGAAGTGGCATGCTCAGCCAAAGAACTGGATTTCACATTTTCTTTTTTGACGTCATAATTGTGCTGTTTAAGACGCCTTTCAAAGTCACCAGTTTCGCCAATGTACACGTAGTCGCAATCCGCGCATGGGACAACGTACACAACACCTGGGAATTTCTCTTTTGGTAATTTGTTCTTAACATTGACGAGTGATTGCCGTAGTTTCTGGTTTGGAATGTGTGCCACTTGAACATTGTATGAACGCAGAATACGGCTAAGAGCTTCACTTGTGGACGGGATATGTGGTATTCCGGCGCGCTTTTGACTAGAGGCAGCATAGGGTAACTGCGGACGTGCCATTTGCCGTTCGACAGCATTCAAGAAAGAGCACGGGTAACCACAGGCTGATAGTTCTCGCCGTACCACGCTTACGTCGGCTGCGTAGTCTTCTTGTCTCGTGCAGATTTTCTCCGCGCGTCGTAGAAGCGTCGAAACTACTGCCCTTTTGTGAGAAGCAGGTTGCAAGGAGCCGAAATGCAAGTAGCGTCCTGTGTGAGTTGGCTTTCTGAAAACTGCGAATGACAAAGTAGGCCCCTTTCTTTCAATCAGCATATCAAGGAACGGAAGCTTGCCGTCGACTTCCTCTTCTACCGTGAACTGGATCGCTGCTTCCATGCTGTTTAGGTGCGAAGTGAACGACTGAACTGCTTCTTTGTGAATGATGCAAAGACAGTCGTCCACGTAGCGAAAGAATGCCTTCGGAGCAGGGCTGAACGAAGATTGCGCTCGACTTTCAAGTGCTCCCATTGTCAAGTTAGCGGCGGTTACCGATATAGAAGCTCCCATAGCCGTTCCGTGGACCTGTTTGTAGAAACACTTTTGGAACGTAAAGTACGTGTTTGATAAACAGAACTGTAACAGCCGAGCCAGGTCCGGTGCATCAATGGGCGATCTCTCGGGTAGAGTTCGAATACGTATACGAATACGTACGTTCAACTTGACCGGTATCCAACACCCAAGGTGCAAAGAGACTACCACAAGCTTTTGGCCGATGTCTTTCGTGTGGTCCCCCCTGAACGCAAGTCGCTGTATTTCACATTACTTTGTCATAATGGTTCGGCCCCTGCTCTTTATGGCCTCCCCAAGGTTCACAAGCCAGGCGTTCCCATGCGTCCAATTGTAGATTTTACGCGTTCGCCCCTGCACAAGGTATCAGGATTTTTACATCGTGTCATTTCGCCCCTTGTCGGACAACGTGCCACTCACATACGCAATTCCTACGACTTGATGGACAAAGTCCGTGGCGTCGTACTGGATAAAAACGACATCTTGGTCTCTTTTGACGTGAAATCGCTTTTTACTAGTGTGCCAACGGAACTGGCCGTGGATGTATGCAGTACCGCTCTGGAGTCGAATGCAACTCTACCCGAGAGATCGCCCATCGATGCACCGGACCTGGCTCGGCTGTTACAGTTCTGTTTATCAAACATGTACTTCACGTTCTAAAAGTGTTTCTGCAAACAGGTCCACGGAACGGCTATGGGAGCTTCTATATTGGTAACCGCCGCTAACTTGACAATGGAAGCACTTGAAAGTCGAGCGCACTCTTCGTTCAGCCCTGCTCCGAAGGCATTCTTTCGCTACGTGGACAACTGTTTTTGCATCATTCACAAAGAAGCAGTTCAGTCGTTCACTTCGCACATAAACAGCATGGAAGCAGCTATCCAGTTCACGGTAGAAGAGGAAGTCGACGGCAAGCTTCCGTTCCTTGATATGCTGATTGAAAGAAAGGGGCCTACTTTGTCGTTCGCAGTTTTCAGAAAGCCAACTCACACAGGACGCTACTTGCATTTAGGCTCCTTGCAACCTGCTTCTCACAAAAGGGCAGTGGTTTCGACGCTTCTACGACGCGCGGAGAAAATCTGCACGAGGCAAGAAGACTATGCAGCCGACGTAAGCGTGGTACGGCAGGAACTATCAGCCTGTGGTTACCCGTGCTCTTTCTTGAATGCTGTCGAACGGCAAATGGCACGTCCGCAGTTACCCTATGCTGCCTCTAGTCAAAAGCGCGCCGGAATACCATATATCCCGTCCACAAGTGAAGCTCTAAGCCGTATTCTGCGGTCACACAATGTTCAAGTGGCACACATTCCAAACCAGAAACTACGGCAATCACTCGTCAATGTTAAGGACAAATTACCAAAAGAGAAATTCCCAGGTGTTGTGTACGTTGTCCCATGCGCGGATTGCGACTACGTGTACATTGGCGAAACTGGTGACTTTGAAAGGCGTCTTAAACAGCACAATTAGGCCAGCACAATGGACCTGTCCATGATCCATTCTCCGTAAAACTTTGCAAGTTCTATTGGATGCATATAGGCCGTGCCGTCGTCTTTCATCTGCTGGCTTACGCCTTTTAGGTTTGTCATGCTGCTTCTGAATATTTCTCTGAATTTCCGTGTATATCGCCTGCATCTGAGTTTGTATTGCATTCGTTACTCTCTGAAATTCCTCCCGTAGGTTCTTTCCGAGGTGCTGGGTCTCAGTGCGTCTTTCTGCCTTAGGATGCTCAGCATCTGCGCATATGCCGAGTCTTGGGCTGTTAGTGGTTTTGGCACTGACGGTGCCTGGTTCTGCTGGGTCTGTGCAGGTCCTGCGTGTTGCAGCTTTCTAGAGTTTGCCGTGGTTTTCCGACTAATTGATCGCCCGACCCGACTGTTAGAGCGCGTGCGTTTTTCTCGGTCTGCCGGCATCTCTGATCCACGCTGCCGTGGCGGTGGTTGCGTATCTCGTTACTCTGGTGGTAGTCGTGCGAGTATTTGCTGCAGCATTGCTCTCAACTGCTGATTTTCTTTTCTTAGTTCTTTTATTTGTTGCTCATAGTGAGCGGATAGCGTGGGTTGTGTAGATGTTCCCGCCAGTCCTTTTTCAGACCAGGTCACTGTCCTCTGACCTTCTTCTATGTTCTGCACGACTTTCTTAATGTCTTTCAGTGCAAGGCTAGGACATGGTGAGTTTAGCAATACGTGGCCCTGTTTCTGGCATGCGACACAGAATAGCTCTTCGCCACATTCGTTGTCTTCAGGATGTTTTCTACCACACTGTTTACAAACTTCGTCTGAAGGGCAATACTTGGCAATGTGTCCCAAGCCGTGACAATTGTAGCAAGCTATAACCTTCGGTCTGCACTCATGCACCCTTGTGATCTCATAATCGAACACGAGCCTGTTTGGGGGAGATTCCGTGTTAAATGTTAGCAGCGGCATGTTTGTCTTCCCGAGCAGACGTGCCTCTAGGATAGTTGCCGTCTCGCATCTCAAGTGATCCTTGATATATTCAATGGTCTGGCCGGGACGCAGCTTGATGACCCCCCGACTGTTCCCCACCTTCTGTGTTGGCGTTCTTTCAATTATCACTTCGTACGTACGAACGTGACCACTCATTTTCTCAGCTGTTTTTTTACTGGAAAAAAATTTAGAATGGCTACCGGGGACTCTTTTGCGGACTTTGAACAATTCAGCGCAATGATAGCGGAGGCACGGCCGGAGGCCAGAGAAACTAACCCATGCGATGACACTGCAACTCACATGGATATGCACCTTGCAAATCTATGGCGGAAGGTCAACCGCCTTACACAGCAATACCGGTATAAAGGAAAGCGTCACAAAGATCTAATGCGCCTTAAACATCAATTGTGGCTCATCAAGGAATACCAACAACAACTCGAAGCAGACACGTGGCACAATACGTGCGTGAAGCTTGGCTGGGAACCCGACCTAAAAAAGCTATGGCAGATTTTAAGGAGCCTGCTTGGGAGCAAGAAAGGCGCACCTCCTCTCGCACAGCTCTTTTTGCGAGAAGAGCCTGCCGTGCTGGAGGACTGCGTCCACACTTTCTTCCCACATGCTGCCGAGGCGCCTCCTGAACCGCTGCCTTCTGCAACGATAGACAACGCGATAGAGGAGCTAGACACGCCCTTTACGCCGGGTGAACTCGTAGCAGCCCTTGCACAAGGCAAAACTACGTCAGCTCCCGGGCACGATGGAGCGACTTGGCAAGAATTTCGAAACCTCAGCAATGAAGCTCAAGAACAGCTCTTAACAATTATCAATGAATCCTGGGAATCCGGACTAGCGCCAGATTCACTAAAACTATCTCTCATCGACCCTATACCGAAGCCGGGCAAAGACCACACGAAACCAGGTAACCTAGAGATAGCTCTAACGTCAACTGTCTGCAAATTGATAGAAAGAATGCTACACACAAGAATGCAGCACTACATCGAATATGTACAACCGGGTTTGCATCCTGCGCAGGCAGGTCTTCGGCCGAACATGGGCACACATGACTGCCTCTGGTTGCTCCGCAGAGTGATCAACCGTAAGTCTTGCAAACAGATGCCCGACTATAATCTTGCAGTCGATAGCGTAAAGCATTCGATAACGTGAAACAAGAGGCCATCTTACAGGAATTGGCAACCAGGTACCCTAGCCAAAGAACATACAATTGGATACGTAGCTTCCTCCAAAACAGACCAATCCAGCTCGATGGCAAGGCACCAGGATGGAGTCCGAAGACCTATTACTTGGATAGGGGAGTGCCCCAGGGCTCTATCCTCAGACCTATGCTATTCAATCTGGCCATGACACGTGAGGCAGAAAGTCTTGAGCGAGACACATCAGCCCGTTTTACTATTTACGCCGACGATATAACAATATGGACGGAAGCAGCGGGTTATTCCGACATACAGAGCATGCAAACTGAACTACAAGCAGCGATCCTGAGCCTTAGCAACACTTTAGATAACCTCTGACTGCAACTCTCGCCAGAGAAGACAGAATTGATCAGCGTAGACGGAAAGAAAGCAACCAATGTAAACAAGCAGATCACTTTACACATCGGCCAAAGCGATATTACGTTGGCCAATGGACAAATTAGGATTATTGGAGCATAGATTGCTAGCTGCAACAGCCCCAAGCTATGGATTCGCACACTAAAGCAAAAATGGAGACCGCTGTTGCACATGGTTAGACGAATATCGAGCAAGTATGGCGGAGCGGTCAGAAAGCGTGCCAAACGCTTGCAAAAGCGGTCGCGGTTGGAAGGATTTTTTACGGGCACCCGATGTCGCCGAGGTCTCTGAACGAGACCTCGGCGACATCGAAAAGTTACACAGGGCCACCCTCCGTACGATCACTGGCCTACCGAAGCACACGAGGACCTGCTCAAGCTCGTAGCGATTCCACCCATACGGGACATAATCAGTGAAGCACGAATTCGAATGCGATCCCGGTTGGAAAACACGACCCAAGGAAAACAGATCATGGCATGGGATAAACAAGTCCATGCGAAGCCAGAGCCCGCGGAAGCGACGATAACGCCGCCATGGGAAGCACCACTGGGCCTACGGAAGCAACAACGCCCTATCGCCAGACGAAACGCGGAAGCTAGAAAAGAATTTGAAAAGAGATTGGAATTAAGAACGCCACAGCACACCACTGACATCTACATGAATGCTGCAATCACAAACGACATAGCAAGCATGGCCTGGGTTAGCACATCTGCACCCCAACACAATGACTATCACACATGTCAGCTTCCTGGGGGTGCAACCTTGCACGCCGAGCTCTTAGCTATATGGGGAGCGGTCAACACCATTCCCGTTGACATGGGAGACATTGTAGAGCAGTGTGCGCGAAACAATTATCGGATCCTTACTGATTCGTACGAAGCAGTGGCCGAATTAACGGGGCCTACGACAGATGATGCGGTGGCCAACGACACCAGAAAAAAGCTAAAGAGAATACAGGACAATGGGACAAATGTTGAAATCCTATGGACACCGGGGCACACCGGCACCGATGGGGGAAACGCAGCTGCTCACGCAGCTGCCGCGCAAGCGGGTGGGCTTGATTACGCGTACAGCTCCCCACACTCCATTTCCTCGCCAAACCCCGCGGACCAAAATCCATACCTAAAGATATTGGCCGAAGGCTCTCCTAGCAGAACACTGATGCATTACATTCATACTGAAATAAAAGCAGACAGTAAACGGAGATTATTAGAAGCTACACCAGTACATGTGTTTGCACAAGGGCGGACTTACTCGCGCGGAAGAGGTTTTTTTGAATAAGGTTATGGCCAACGCTGCATACACACCACACATACTTGAGAAATGGCACCAACCCAGACAAGCTACGATTGCGAAGACTTATACTCGATGCACACATTGCCAGGAGTCATGCAGAGCAGACTTGCAACACCTCATTTGGAGCTGTGCAGCTTTTTCACAAGGGAGATCCAACCTTCAGCATTTACTACACGGAGACATTAGAACACTATGAATTGCAATACAAACTAACCCTGAAACACAGCAAGCCATCGCGACATATGGCAGACCAAGTGTTCTGTTTCGAGTAGTGTAGAAGGGGTCGATCAGCCCATGTGAGAGCGGCGGAACTGAACATGCACCTGAGCCTGCATAAAGCGGAAGATCCAAGACTGAGATGAAGTGCTTCAGCCAACAGTCTGGGAACCCACATTCCCTCCCCTCCTAATCCCCATCAGCGGCCTAGAGCCGTCCCCTTCCTTAAAATAAAGGCTTTATTCATTCGTTCATTCCCCAGGGTGTCTACCAAGTTGACATTTCCAAATTCCCTGAGTTTTCCAGGTTTTCCCTGAGTGCCATTGAAAATTTCCCTGAGTGATGCAGAACTATGTTTTATGTCAAGACGGGCTGAAACCATATCACCCGATGCTGTCACTCTCTAGTAAGCTACAGAAAAAAATTTAAAAAAACCGACTTAATCTAATTTGAATACTAAGGAGTAGTGTTCATGTTATTCAAAAAGAGATCTAATAGAAGGGGGGTTAGTAAAATGCCAGCAAATAAAATGTCTTCAAAAAAGATTGCAAATGGAGCCGGACATTCTCAAATACGAATAAAAAGAGATGGATATAGAAGCAAATATTTTCGAATATGAGCTATTTCTATCAACTGATAGCAAGCTCAGTGGTATTAGGCCCGAACTCTGTCACAATTGAGATTCTCTCTCAACAGCTCGTAAGTCAACCTCAACTGTCCTGACATACTCTCAGCCCGCGCACGACTCTTGAGTATTGTGTTTCACTGCTTTAACGAGTTTATTTTGGTTTGGATGAGAGACACTTGCAGCTCGGCATTAGTCAAAACTTAATTTTTTGAGCGCTGGCTCCTTCAAAACGGCGGCAGCAAGCTTCCTTTCCTGTGTATTCCTCAATGTGTAGGTCATTTCTGTTCTTGTTTTCCTTCCGCCACTCGTTCGCCCCAAAGACCATTTGAAGTATCTTGGTCAGTTGCACAGTCTACGGCCGATTTTTCGAACTCCCAGGGGCCGCGAAAACGTCTGAAAAATCGGCCAGTTGAAAAAAAAATAAATGCGTGTCATTTAGTGCCTTTAGGGGCTCAAACCGCCACAGGCACGTTCGAAAACGCTCTGAAGGCCTGTCGGTACACATATTAGGCATCTCGGTGCTCGTACTGGGACAGGAAATACCGGGTGCACGCCTGTATAAGGAATGCATACTGTGTTCCGTGGCAATAGCCCCTTCCCACGCTTGTTATGCTTCACTGCAATACTTTTGCGCATGCTTCACCAAGTAACATTTCTGTACAGAGGCGAAGCTGACTTTCAGGAACCGGCATTATGCAACGCACCGTGTTTTCCAAGTTTCTAAGCCAATCGCGAGGACCACAAAGGCGGAGTCCGTGCCATTGCTGACAGCAGCTAATTCTTTCAATAAAAAACTCGGCATCCAACGGCAAGAAGCTTCATAGCGAACATAGAAGTAGCTAGGCCTAACGTTGCCGCAGTGGCGGCAATGGCTGCCAGCGGATCTCCGTGCGAGAGTGCCGGTTCGAGGTGGCGAAGTAATCAAAATGGCAGCGGTGGTGCCTTTGATTATTGCCGTTTCGGACCTGCGGTCACGGCGAAACGTCCGGAAAATCGGACGGCGAAGAGTTCTTGCGTCGGAAATGTCACACGTTCTGATACGTTGACTCTATGGGGTACGTGGCGGTGCCGCGAAGCCGTCCAAATTATCGGGAATCCGGAAAGTCGGTCGTTGACTGTACACTGGCAACTCCTCCAGCCGACGACAGAGCGTCAAAGACGATTCATTACGATTCCTGTCTGTTACTCGAGCCAGCATTACCGCGACTTTCGACCCTTTCAATAAAATTGCCGCTAATTTTCCCTGATAGAGGCCCAAATTCCCTGAGTTTTCCCTGACTTTTTCCAGACTACTCAAAATCCCTGAGAATTCCCGGTTTTCCCGGTTGGTAGACACCCTGTTCCCTATGGTAAATGGTTGGCGTGATTTTGACTCGCAAGCGGTCAGCACAGCCGCCGCAACAATAGTCTCTGCGAAGCGGCTCGTCTGGCTATTTTTCATTGCTATCAATGGCGTCTGGAAAATTAATTGCACTGTCACTTATGAGTGACACAAATGTGCAAACGTTGATTATGTTGACGAATATAGGTACTTTATTACAAGCTGCGAATGGATCGTGAAGGCCGTCGGCCCCGCATCCGACAGCCAGCGCGCTCTTGCCAGCTCGCCTGGATTTCCCTTTTGCTACCGTCGGCGTCGATAAGCAGCAGAAGTGGTCAGAGTTCGTGCGCGCCACTGGACCCTTAGAATGGACCCCATTGAAGAGCAGCCAGATTTGCTGTTTCATTGCGAGCGTGCTTGGTATAAAGAAAACCCACCGAGCTTAGAGCAGTCCGATGATCTTCCATCAAGACTATATGCCCGCAAGCCTGATGTTGTGCCGACTTTTACTCCGCCTTGTGTCCTGTTCTGGAATACGTTTAATTTGTAAAGTGCCCCTGACGAACGGTTTGTACTACTTGTAGCGGTGCGTACGCATACCGATAGTCGCTGGCTGCGCTTTCCGAGTCGCTGCTTTGTAGCGGATCCGATGAAAAGTAGCTGGCCACGTCTAATACGGCGGTGATTCCCGCCTGCAGGAAATAGTCGCCGCTGTAGGATGAAAATAACAATGGCGAGGTCATCGCAAAGCACGTGCAGGCGTAGCAGCCCAACTAGCAACACAAAGCTCGCGTGCTGGCGTGTGCATGTCACAGTTCTGTGCGTTCACGTGTGCAGTAGTATTTACAATCCTTCTTATGGCGGCAATTCGCGCTGGCGCGCACCGGAGCGCCCTGAGGCGACGATGATTGGATGAAACGGTGCAATTTCCATTAGTCTCCTTTCGTTGCTCTCTGAAACCAAAAACTGGACTGGTCGCTACAGACAATAATCCAAATAATCACTTGTCGTACTCTGAAGCAAATGAGGTTTCGTGCCGTGATTACAAGGATTACAAGCTACTGCATTATCACAGCAGAATAAAAATTTTTGTGTCCTTTAAGTGTTCTTTGACAGGCATGACGAGAAGGATTAGGTGGAATAAAGCAGCCTGCATGGCTTCGAGGGGAATCACATATGGCCTAGGCATATCCTAATTTTGAGCGAACAAGCTTAAAGCGTCGGCTTTAAACTTGTAGGAATGGTGTGCGAGATTCTGTGCGGATACCTTAGTGTGTGACTAGCATTAGAAGTTACATATTTAACACGTTTGTGCCATGATAGATCATGAATACTTGTAAAAGCTAACTTGACATAGCGGAGCTCCATTCAAGAAATACAAGCTTGTGTTAATATTGTTAATGTGGCACCATATGTGCATACATTTAAATTTCTTCATGTTTAGTTTCATGTGCCATGCATTGCGCCATAGGGATAACCTGTTAAGGTCATCTTGTAGCTTAGTGGAATCAGCAGGGTCACTAATTTTATGGCATATTATGCAATCAGCAAATAAGTTAATTGATGATGATTTGATACAGTTAGGGAGGTCGTTGATATAAATTTGAAAGAGGCATTAGGATGGACCTTTGCAGGACCCCTGATGTAACATGAAAATGCAGAGGAAGCATTATTAGCAGGCACATACGGAGTTCAATTACAAAAAAATGTCCTTAATTCAAGTTAACACAGTAGGGTCAATGTTCAGTTGATGAAGTTTAAGGAGTAGTTGCTCATGTTTTACGGTCTCGAATGCCTTAGCGTAGATTTAGAAAATACAGTTAATATCAAATCTGTTGTCAGTTGCGGCCAAGAGTTAAAGCAAGCGAGCTGAGTTTGCTTGAGTGCATTTTCCAGAATGCAATGCTGACAAAAAATTTTAAAAAATTATTTTGTTTCCAAAATAGTCTAAGGTGGGAGTAAGTGATGCAAAAGTTTCAGCGAAATGCTTGTTAATGAAATGGGATGGTACTAGTTCTCAGGAGCATGCGCACGACTTGACTTCGGGACTGGAACCACTGTTCCTTTTTCGCACAGTCGAGCAGGAGTGGAGAACACTGCAGTGACCAAGCAAGAAAGTTTGAAAGAACAATGGATGAATGCAGCGTTTTAATATTTTTGAATGAACACCATCA
Source organism: Dermacentor andersoni (assembly GCF_023375885.2). Classification (NCBI taxonomy): domain Eukaryota; kingdom Metazoa; phylum Arthropoda; class Arachnida; order Ixodida; family Ixodidae; genus Dermacentor; species Dermacentor andersoni. The sequence continues at coordinate 2,217,523 of NC_092820.1, read as the reverse complement.
CACTCACAAATAGATTAAATCTTCAGATTACCAATTAGTCACTTAACACCAATCCAGTCAATTACTCGATCCATAGCAGAGAAATTTGAACTTGGTAATATGGCAGTGGTATCAGCACTGAAAAAAAATACATCATTAAAAACTCTGCAACATTGGTGCCATCAGGACGAGTTAAATGTATATTTGTTACAGTGCCATTAACAATCTTCCAAAGCTTGTGCAGATTTGTTAGAAAAAACAAGGTCAGTGTAACATTAAAAAATATATTTTTAGCATTGCTAGTCATCTGCATGTGCACTGCTTCCACCTGACGATATGCTAACTAAAGATGGGATAGATTCATCTGTTTGGCACAACAACAGCTTTTTTTGTTGCACGGACGTTTAAGAGAGTTGTTGAACCATGGTTACCAAGTGTTGGTATCTTTCTTTGAGGTGCATAGTGGTCAATTGAGGATAGTAACTTATTTTCGAAAAGCTGCCAGTTTTCCTCAACAGAATGTTCATCAAAGTCCTAAATGTAAGCAGCTGTGAATGATTCCATTTCAGTTGTGATGAAAGCACTATCAGCATACTTGTAATCGCAAACAATCTTGAACCATTTTAGGAGATACATGTGCATGCAGGGTGATATGAATAAGCAAGTGATTGCTTAAACCAGGGACGCAGGTAATTTGGAAGCCAAGTCAGGCACAGTAGTAGAAATGGGGTCAAGAATATTAGCAGAAACTGCAGCATGAGCGGGTTCATTAACAAGTTATGCGAGGTTAAAATCTGAACAAATACCAAGAAACTGGGCACATTCTGAAGAATTTTGTGCAATAATGTAGAACTATTGCACCATGAAATATTTGCAAAGTTGAAATCTCCCAGAACAAATGAAAGTGATGTGGGGTATCCAGTAAATATATTATTTGATGTCATGAAGGTAATCACAGAAAGAATGTAGCACAGTTGGGCATCTCTAACACACCAAAAGAATGCAATGCCTATGTCAACGGTAAAAATTGACTGACCATCCCGACCCTAAGAAAGTGGATCTCTAGCAAAGCTGTTGAAAACCACCAGAACTGCAGAGGGGGGTATGCAATGCTTTATTGCTCTAGAGTATTAATGGTAATTTTGACAGCCATTGCATCGCCCATAGCGGTGCTGCAGCAACATTGAAATTAGTTTCTAGGCTGGTTCTTTTATATACGAAGGGCTATGAACGTCTCTCCCCGTCGCAAGCTACCGTTGTCACGGCAGCTTCAGCTACAGTAACCTTTACCAGGAAATGTACCGTATTAGCTCAAATCTAACGTGCACCTTTTTTCCGATAAGATGGGTCCAAAAATTGCATGTGCGCTAGAATCGAGTACGACCCTAAACCGTGTTACCATATCGCCATCGGCATTCGAAAAATGACCGCCTCGTACGCATTTCTAGCCTAGCTGCCGTAGCTTCCTTTATGTGCATACCTCCATGTTGTACTGTAACCAGGTGCTGGTGTAACCTAGTCTACCGCCTGTCTTCCCGTTTTCAGCATGGAAGCACCGACTGTGAAGAGACGCTGAGTCCACCATGATGCTGCATTTAAAAGGAAAGTTAACATGCGTGTGGAGACTGACAGAAATTGGGCTGCATCACGGGCGTTGGGAGTTTCCTAAACTTGCGTGTGGGACTGGCGCAAACAGAAGGAGAATATTTTCGCCAGCAAAGCAACAAGGAAGGGTTTCAGTGGACCGAAGCAGGGCCACTTCGCCAAAATAGAAGAGCTCGCGGAACACGTGCAAGAGCAGCGAGTGGCACAGCGGCCTGTGACGACCAATCTGCTCAAAGTACGGCCAATGCAGTTATCCCTACAGAAAGGGCTAATGCAGAGCGACTTCAAAGCGAGCAGGTGCTAGCTATCGAATTTTAAAAAGAAAAGGCTTTTCTCTTCGAAGGCGGACAGGGATATGCCAGAAACTGCTCGAAGAATATGAAGAGAAATTGCACAGTTTTCAGTGGTACGTTTTGAAGTTGCGCCAAAGAAACGGCTACCACTTCGGACAGATTGGAAATGCCGATCAGATGCCACTCTACTTTGTGATGCCTGTCACCACAATCGTTGAAAAGAAGGGGGTGAAGCAAGTGTGTGTTTTGTCTTCTGGCCACAAAAAAACTAGTCACCGCAATGGTTTGTTGCACTGCGGATGGGTACAAGCTGCCCCCATATCTTCAGACAGAAGATGCTCCCGAAAGGAATCATGTTTCCAAGTGGCGTGCTTGTGCACGCAAATGAAAAAGGTTGGATGACCACGGACTTGGTTGCTGACTGGATTGATAACGTCTGGCGGAAGAGACTCGGCGGCAGTTTGGGTCTACGTGGGATGCTTGTGCTTGATGCATTCAGGTGCCACCTTGACCAGCGCATCAAGGACAAGCTGGCTGAATGAAACACTGACCTTGTTGTGACACTCGGCGACATGACATCGCAGCTCCAGCCGCTCGATGTTTGTTTGAATCAGTCAGTGAAAGATAGAATGCAGGCGCTCTACACAGAATGGCATGTCAGTGGCTGCCATGAATTCATGCCCGCCAATAAAATGAAGCGTGCCTCGCTGCAGGACTTTGCTGGATGGGTGAAAGATGCATGGTGAACGATCCCATGGCCTTTAAAAAGTGTGGGATATCGAATGCAATGAATGGCACTGAGGATGAAATGCATTGGTCTGTTGATAGTGATAAGGAGTTGTCTGATAGCAACAAAGAGTGATATCTATTGCCCCATGCGACTCGTACCGGTGCAGTGAAAATCGTGGCGGCAAGGTGCGTCACTTCCATTTGTTTTTAAATCTATTTTTTCCAAATGAGAGAAAATAGTATTTCTATATGAAAACACGAAGTGCGCGATATTTCACTCTTATTTTTTTTTTTTTTTTGGTCACGGAAAACGGGTGTGCGTTACAATCGAGGGCGCGTTAGAATCGAGTAAATATGGTATGTGGAGAGTGCTACATGTTTCTTACCGTTATTAGGAGCCTCATCATCAATTATGTGGTTTCGATGATTGTTTTGCACTGGTTCTTTATTGAAACGTACGCTGTTCTGTATGTGGTATGCATTGCTGTAAGAATGTATGCACTGTCGGCTGCACTGTTCTGACCACTTGAAGCCTCTGCCTTATGGGGGCATGAGCCACTGCTCCTGGCCCTGCACTGCTGCAGGGATCGGCATACATTTTCGCTGACAGACACAGACACGAAAATTGTCGACCAACTAGACAGTTGTGCATAATATTAATGCATATTAATATGCGCACAACTTATGCACAACTAGACAGTTGTATAATGTGCATGCATATTATAGCTTCGCTGTAATATGCATGCACACAACTTCCAAAGCTGACACAACTGGAACAGTCGGGGAAGCAAAATTGTCATTGGCAGCACTTGAAACGCTGCCACCGACACAAGTGTTACGGTCACATCATTAAACAGTTAGTTAGTTAAATGTGGCTTAGTGGCGCAAAAGCGGCTAAGGCTATGCTGCGCCAAACACGAGGTGTTTTGTAATACTATTTAAGAGGAAAAAAGCCATGTTAATCTATATTTTGTTTAAAAAGCCAGTGTCATCTAGGAATTTACGCAGGTCAGGTAATGGGATTATCGAATCATCTCCTAAAATTAGAGCAGGATGTAAAGGTATGTGCATTTGATATAGGTTGTGCAAAAATTTCCGTCTTTGTACTTCAATGTGTGTGCATGTGAGTAGTATATGCATGACTGTTAGTTGTTCTTGGGATTTTTCACATGTTGGCACGTCTTCTTTTGTAAGTAGATAATTGTGTGTGAGATGTGTGTGCCCAATACGTAGTCGGCATAGAACTACTTCAAAGAAGCGCTCCTGATGGTTGCACGACTTCCACTCACCGAGTACCGGTTTAGTGAGATATAGTTTGTTTTCTCTACAATGGTCCCATTCGAGTTGCCACTTTGACGTTAAGGCCTTCCGAATGGCACGGATACTATCTTTATATGGAAGTGTTGTGTTTATTATGTCTTTTAATGCTGCCATCGATGCACATATATCGGCTGATTCGTTACCAGGTATCCCAACATGACTTGGTACCCAGCAGAAGCGGATTGATCTCCCATATTTGCTAAGCGCGACCATGTTTAGTATGTCCCCTAAAGCCCCAACCAGACGTACGCGCTGGTACGCGACCGCACGCGCAGCGCCGCGTCTGGACGCGTACGGCGTCAGGCGCGGAGGCTGCATCGCATGTTGACGCGCAGCGGCGTGGAGACTTTGCACTGCTAGGTTTCTTGCGCCCGCGCCGGAAGCTTCCTCTCGCATCACCCGCCCGACGCGCCTCACGTGACTTCCGGAACGATTCTTGGCGGGGCGTGCAGGCAAGCCCAGGCAAGCTGCGTGCGTTGTGATCGGAGTTCCGCGCGGGTTTTGGTATTTTTTAATGCAGCCGCTGAAGTCGTCAGCCGCAACGGGTGCATTATGAACGAAATGTTCATCGCCGACGTTCGGGACCTGACACAGCGTGCAGAACGCGTAAGGCACAGACCACGCGAGTGATGCTATGCCGACGCTGCTGCAGGTTTCACCGAGTTCACAATACTGACAGTTGAGCTGACTGAACCACTAGGAGTCCTGGAACATCATTTTTTAAAATGTAAAAATAGATTTTAAGTTCAAGCTTATTCCGTGCTGTTGCCATCTTTAGCACATTGCTTGACGTGACCGTTAAGCGTAAGCTGGGCTGCCTTGAATCGCCGCTACGAAACGCGCGGCGACGAGCGCGCGGCAAATCCTGCATCGTTTGGGTGCGCACCCTCTTCCTCCGCCGGGCGGAGTGTTGTATAAAGAGTGTTGTGCTTAGTACGCATCCTTGTGGCACACCATTTTCCTGAATGAATACACGTGACAATGCCATTCCTAAACGCACCTCGAATGTTCGGTCCGACATGAAATCGGCTAGACATTTCAGCATTCTACCTCGGATTCCTAAATCTGCTAAGTCCCTTAATATACCAAACCTCCATGTTGTGTCGTACGCCCTTTCTAAGTCAAAGAAAACAGTGAGACAATATTGTTTGTGTAGGAAGGCCACACGTATCTCGTCTTCCTGCCGGACTAGGTGATCTGTTGTGGAGCAACCTTTCTTGTATGGTTATCTAGCATGTTTTCTGTGTCAAGGACGTATGTCAATCTTATGTTGATGATGGCCTCATAGGACTTTGCCAGACAACTTGTGAGTGCTATGGATCTATAACTGGTTGCTGTTGTGGGAGACTTTCCAGCTTTCAAGAACGGGATTATGATAGCTTTCTTCCACTCTTTGGGCATTTTCCCCGTTTCCCAGATTATGTTGAAGAAATGAAGCAAGGTCTCAACTGCTTTAGGGGATAGGTGAGCTAGCATTGCATAGTGTACCCTGTCCGGACCGGGTGCTGTATTTTTGCCACTAGTAAGGACTCTGTTGATTTCTGTAAGTGTTAGAGGGCCATTATACAGTCTTTCTGAACTTCCTGTGGTCGGAAGCTTTAGTTTTGCTGCTAATTGCTTATGTTTCAGGAATGCAACAGAGTAGTTTTTCGAGCTTGATATATCATGGAAATGTTGTCCTAATATGTCTGCTTGTTCTTGTATACTTGTTTGTGTGCCTGGAGGTGACAGTATGGGGATAGTGTAAGAAGCGTAATCGCCTCTAAACTTGCGAAGCTGATCCCACATTCGTTTCGATGTTACTGAACTATTTACAGACGATACATAATTTTTCCATGACTGTCTTTCTGCTTGTCTGCGTGTGTACCTGGCTTTCGCTTTTTTGAGAGAGAGTAGATTATCTTGTGTTGGGTATCGCCGAAAGATACCCCACGCTTTGTTTTGTAGTTTTTTTGTTTGCGTACATTCTTTCGTCCACCAGGGTTTTAGGTTTTTTCTCGGGAAGCCTGACGATTGTGGGATTGTTTCTGCTGCTGCAGCAAGTATACAGGCGGTGATCTGATCGTTCATTTTATCTATGGTTAGCTCATCTGATATGTTATCCAGAGTGGCCTTTTCAGTAAAGAGAGGCCAGTCTGCTAGATGGAGTTTCCAACGGGGTGGCCTCAGTGGGATTTTAGGAAAAGTAATGTTCTTTTAATGATAGCGGGCATATGGTCACTACCATAGGAGTTCTGAATAACATTCCACTGAAAATCGCAAAAAAGAGATGGAGAGCACAGTGCTAGATCTAAGCAACTCATAGCTCCTGTGCTTGGGGAGTAGTAAGTAGCCGCACCTGTGTTTAAAAGGCACATGTCATTTCTTAAGATAAAATCTTCAAGCGTTTTACCCCTGTTGTCAGTAGTTTTACTACCCCATAACGTGTTATGCGAATTAAAATCATCGCCTATTAAAAAAGGTTCAGGTAGCTGGTTTAAAATTAACTCTAGGTCTCTTACGGTAAAATGTGAATGCGGCAGAATGTATACTGATTAAATGGTGATGGTTTTGTGAGCTAAAACGGTGACAGCAACGGCTTCTATGTGAGTGTTAATGGGAACTTCTCTGGCTGCTATACCACCTGGAAGAACAATGGCTACACCACCTGACAGCCGGTTCGCCTGAGTACGGTCGCGCCGTACAACGGTGAAGCCTTTTAAAATGTTTTTGTGTTTGTCGCCTAGGTTGGTTTCCTGTAAGCACAGGGCCACAGGAGAAAAGTTTATTAACAGGTCTCTTATGTCACCTAAGTTACGTAAGAGACCTCTACAATTCCATTGGATCATAAAAGCCATTGTAAAATTGAAAGGTAAAAAATGATATTAACGAGTGAATGGGAGATAAGAAAGATGTTAGGTGACATGGATCTGAAGAAGGCAGATACAACAGAGCGATAACCCTTAGGTTATCGCCTTCTTATTTTGAGTTATTGGGATTTTGTCCCTCTTACCGCGCTCGAGGGAGCGCTTGTCCTTCGGTGTCGAGGACACCGGGGTTTTTGTTTCGACCTCCATTGCTCTCTCTGAGGCGCTGGAGGACCGAGAGTTTGGCGCCGAGACACGTGTCTCGGGCCTTGGAGTTCGCTTGATCTTAGGACCCTGCGGGACTGGTGTCTGCAGGGCTGTTGAAGAGGGCGGAGCAGTACTGACTGCTTCCACCACGGGGGCGGGAGGAGTCACTACGGCCCCACTGCGCGTGGGCTCGGAGGACTCCGGAAGGCTCTTTGACGCTGTCCCCGCCTGCGTCACATCGGCATAACTGCGTCGCGAAAGGTACGACAGTCGTTTTCGGGCTTCGAAGAACGAGATTTTTTCTTTAACAGTTAGTGCAATGACTTCTTTTTCTTTTTTCAAGCAAGGGCAGGACCGCGAATAAGCTGGGTGATCTCCCTTGCAGTTAACACAATGTGGGGAAGAGGTGCAATTCTCAGATTGGTGTTCGTTGGAGCTGCATTTAGCACAAGTTGTTTGTCCTCGGCATGCATGTGAAGCGTGTCCTAACCTTTGGCATTTGAAACATCGTCTGGGGTTCGGAATATATGGTCTAACATTTACCTTTACATAGCCTGCATCCAGCGAGGTAGGCATCACACTCGTTCCGAAGGTGAGTATTACATGTTTTGTGGGGATTTCTTGGTCGTTTCTGCGGATGACAATTCTTTGGACTTTGGTGACATTTTGTTCCTGGAAACCTTCCAGCAGTTCTTCGTCGCTTAAGCCATTAAAATCTTCCTCTGATATTACACCCCTACTTGTATTTAATGTTCTGTGCGGTGAAATTGTCACTGTTGCGTTACCAATACTGGTAAGTTATGTGAGCTTTTGCGCTTGGTCTTTGTCATTGAGTTCTAGGAGGAGGTCCCCGCTAGACATTTTTGAGGCTTTGTATGTAGGTCCGATTTTTTCTTTTAGACACTTGGCCACTAGGAATGGAGAGAGCTTTCTCACTGGTACGTTGTTTTCACTGTGTAGTACATAGAACTTAGGAAATGATGGAGCGTTGCTCCGAAAGGAGAACTGGAACGTTGCTTCGGTGCGGCATCTTTTCAGACGCCGATCACAAAGAATAGAGGCTTGCGCTGCCACGAGAAAAATGTGTATGTTCGGCAACTGCGCCGACCGCCCACCACGGAGCCCAACGAGGGGACGTGGCAGAGCTTGTGTACAAGTCTGCACGACGCCAGTCGTACGCCGTCGCTATAACAAAATATGGTGTACCCAAGGTAGGATAGCCACACAAGGTTAACCCTAGCCGCCGTGGAGAAAGGAAGTAAATGGAAGAGAGAAGAGGACAGGAAAGATCAAAAAGTGAGAGGTAAAGACCAATATTTGGGGAGAAAGAGACAGGAAGAGGAGACTGCCGATTTCCCCCGGGTGGGTCAGTCCGGGGATGCCGTCTACGTGAAGCAGAGGCCAAAGAGGTGTGTTGCCTCCGCCGGGGGGCCTTAAAGGTCCAAACACCCGGCATCGGCTCAACCTCCAGGATCCCCCTTTCCCCGGACACGGCTAAGCCGCGCACGGCTACACGCGGGAGGGTCCAACCCTCGTGTGCTTGGGTACGTGGTGTCGCAACACACCAAACGCCTGCTGACGCAGACGCCCCTGCGGGGACATCATTAAACAGTATACCTCCTTTCACAAACGAAGATTTCACTGCTTTGAACAGGTGCAGCCTCTGCTAGTGGGAACATGGAGCCCATGGCATCGCTCCGCAGAGTGCCCGACCACCAGCGCATCGTGAAATCTTGCAATGCATTCGCAATCAAAGCGATTGGCGAACAGCCCGGGGAGTCGTCTACTATGGTGAGTCGCCTGCCAACACTTCATGAGGCACCATTTGCCGAAAGCTAGGTCTCACATAGTATAACAATATCCACATACCATGAATCAATATCAGCTCACAATGGTGCTCGTTTGTTGAGGACACTGTGTACATTACTGAAAAGAAGTGACACATCGTTTGCATGACAGGAAGAGAGCTATGCTGACGAGCTGTGAGTAGTGCTTGCAATCACACTTAGGTGTGCCTCACCAGGGCAGTTAACCTCACAAATGGTATCAGTGGCTGCAGGCTGCATGTAGCACCTCTTATAGATGATAACTTAGTTAAAGAGAAGTAAAAATGTTTGGCCACAAGATTTACCGTATTAGATTATATTCATTCTCGACAAGCATGTTGATCTGCAGAAACCTTAATCCACAGTTATACCAGTAGTTTTTAGCTTAGTTTTCTGAGAAAGGAGTAATTTGGTTTTAAAAGACGAAAACTTAACGATAACTGGGCTTCTTTTTTTTGTACTAATAAACCAAGATTTTGTGCTCTGTCGATTATATTGTCAGTGAGATTCATGTTTAAATGATGCAACATAAGTTCTTTAACGCAGTATTCAGTGTGTGCCCATGTCTGAGTAGCACTGTCAGGTATGCCATCAAATAATTGTCTCTTCGAGACCTATCTTCCTGCTCGTCAAACCTTGAGCTCAGTGCAGCCCCTTCAGATTGAACAGATTGGTTAACAAGGTGGCTAATTTTAGCTGGGGCCGACGAATTTTTAATGGTTTCAACAATGTATTCCAAGGCTACCATCTTTCTGAAAGATCCATGACTTTTTACGTAAGTGCCTCTTGGTTCTTTTTTAAATCTGCAAAAGACTGCAATACTTCCATGTGACATTTCTCAAATTTTGCTAAAAGGGTTACAATGGTGTCAAGCAGTTCCTTGTGCAATTTTCTAGGGTCAGGGTAAGGTGGACCAGGGTTTCCATGTCACAGCTAAGTAGGAGGAGTTTAACAACAAATATAGTCGCACAAGGTATCGCAAACATTTCGGCAGGAGAAGAGCAATAGACAACTGTTGCTTGTATGTTTACAATAAAGAGGTGCAGCATCACCAACCTGCATGTGCAAGCAGAGGGCGATTTTGAGCAACATTGTCGCCACTCTTCCATGCCCACTCAGTTTAGCAGTGCAGAGAGAAATCTGCTCCTGCACAAGCGACCAATATGTTGCAATAAGTGACCGAAGATGCAGTTATTTGCACTCTTCCTCACTGTTTGTTTTCACTGTCCCTTGAAAAACACGTAAACTGGGTTCTACTGTATACACACACACCATGTGCCATTATCGTTCCAGTCGTCACACATGCACATGGAATCTAACAATAAAAAGATAATGGAAAAGAATAAATCAATGAAGCCTGCTATCTAGCTCTTTCTTAGTAAAGGAAGGGGTACTGTCACATGCATCACAACCTCCGGCTACCTTTCCCACCTCAACCATCTCATGCAGAAGTCAGTCCTGATGCCTATACAATGGGGCACACTCATCAAATAGGAGGGAGTAACCGCATGCATTGCAGTGGACTGAACTCTAAGTCCACTCTTGTAAGTCTCACATTCACACATTAGCCTGCCTTGTTGGAAGCAGCGCTGTGGTGTTCAACTCTTTCTTTCTGTGTTAGTGCTCTTACATTCAGCACAGCTCTACAACTTCTACACTGAAGGCCTTGCATTTAAATCAGTACTTTAATATAGTTGGTAATGACTTCAGCTCGTAATACGGTAAAAGCACAGCAAAAGCATGACTAAGACTAGACAAATGTGCGACAAGGGTGCCGACTTCCACCTAAAGTTTTTGCGCAGTGGCAAGAGCAAGAACACATGGTATCCAAAGAATGGTACACATTCCACCCTTATCGGCTGGGAGTTGAATCTATGACCTCTTGCTGAGCCGTGGGTGGCATGGCAATTTCTTTATTCCATGCTTTTATCACATTCATTCCGCAGCTAAAAGAACCAACGTACTAATTTCTGACTATCATGATATACAATTTGTAAACCATGAACTTCAATGAAACCTCTCAGGTGCACGTCCAAGTTTCTAAGTTGTGTAGACGTTCAAACCAGGCATTCACCAACTGCAAAACGGCCTCAAGCAGCGGTCCGAAGCAGCTTTGCCTGCCGCTTCTCCTCCAATGCTGCAAGTTGCTCCTTGACAACAGGTTCACGGGCTTCCTGAAACTCTCGGTACTCCTCCGCGGAGAGGCTCTTGACAACCTTGACTCCACACCTGTAGGCAAGCCGGATTATGTCCTTGCAGATGTCCTGTAGGGGTACACAGTCATAGATGCTGTCCTGGCTCTTGATTTTTGCAATCTCATAGACGTGCTTGAGCGTGATTATGCCTGAAGTCTCTTTCCCTGGATACATGGCTCCACGGCTGATGCCTGCTGCCTGTTTCACAAAGTACGTGATTGGAGGGTTGATCATCTCCAGGTCGAAGCTGCGGTCCGGCTTCACTGTGATCTGCACAGAGTGTTAGGGAGTGTTAAACAAGAGCAAAAGCTGGGAGTGTAGTCATTCAAGCAGTATTGCAACTGCGAGAAGTACAAGATTTAGTGTTGAATAAAAAAATTATTATGACTTATTCTCTGACTGCACAAGTTTGTTTTAATGCTAATAGCATTTTTGCCTACTTCAGCCATTTTGAGCCCATCTACAGTGAAACCTCATTAAACCGTAGTTGGCCTGAGCTCGGAAAAAGTACGTACTAAACGGTAGTACTGTTTAACCGAAATAGCATGAGATCGCCCACTTACCTGTCAAAAACGGAACTCAGAGAGAGGGCGATGAAAGGGGAAAAAAACATGCAGTATTTATTCACTATGCGAGACAAACGTGTTATTTTCATTTGATGCCGTGGCGGCCGAGCACGACAACAGCGGCCTCAAACTTACTGAAGCTGCGTGCCAGCTTTTCAGCCAGCCCACTCTTCTTGGCAAACACTTGCATGCCAGATTCCTCATTGGTGTTACGTATTCTCCGTGCACGCGCGCAGTAGTGCTGCAGAAGTCCTGGGGTGCCTTTTTCATTGCTGGGTGCCAGAGTTTGGAATACTTTTCGCTTGGAGTAGAGTTACGTTATCGCGCCCCCGTTCTCGTCGCGACGATTGCATTCATGAGGCGAACATAACGCGCAGCTTCTGCCACTGTCGGGCCTGAATCACCCGTGCTGTCGCATTCCGTGTCGTCCTCATCACTGTCGCTAGTCAACACTACGACTATTGGACTCGTCGCTCGTACCTCTGATTAGGATTGCCGAAGAGCATGCAGCACAATGTTCAACACGGAACACTGCATACTGTTGATGACTTGCTTATAAATATTAAATATTTATGCACTTTGTAGCATCAAGAGAGTGCTAACAGCTACAGTACTTCATCCAATAAAGATCACACACTGCGGTGTAAAAACAGAGGCAACGATGGCGAAAAGTTGAACTTTGTAGCCAACATCTCTTCGCGGTCGCAGCAGCGCTGATGAGCAACTTCTTCGCATTCCAAATGCCACACACCGTAGTAAACAGCAGATCCCCGTCGCGTGCCAGCGCCGACTTCGTGTCACGTTCGATAGCACGGATGATGTCGAATTTTTCTTCTATGCTGAACACCCAGCATCTTTTTTTATCCGAGCTTTGGCACGACACGAGACCTCGCTAGCACGACGCCACAACGCTCTCTGGCACGGCGTCGAAATGATGTTGATGTGGCTTCATGCGCAATCACACAGGGCGCTTGGAGGCCGTTGTTCCAATCTCTGAGGCTTGTTGTTCTGCCGGGCCGCCCGATGGAGACGACGCACCACTGTGTTTGCGCGACGAAAGTGGAAATGCTATGTTTTAACCGATGCGTACGCAATAAGCTGGTACGGTTTATGCGGATAAAAACACATTATGTTCAATGGCCGCTGAGTCGGGGAGTTGACTTTACTGCTTTTTAAATGAAACTACTGTTTAAGCAGGTACGGTTTAACGAGGTTTTTAACGAGTACCTACAGAGCGTCCCATGCCTCCGCGAGCGGCAAAACACCGCCCCCCGTTGCTGCCGCCATGCCGCTGTACGGAAGGCACGAGCCGTTCGAGGGAGATGGGTCCACCTGGCAAATTTACGAGGAGCAAGTCCACGTGTTCTTCCGTCCAAACGACACACCCTAGGGCAAACAGCGGGACATTTTCTTTGCCAGCTGCGGCACCCACGTCTTCAGCCTCTTGCTCGACCTTCTCAAGCCAGCCACGCCGCACGTTAAGACGCTGGGTGAGCTGCTTGCCATACTGCGCTCGCATTTTAATCCAGCACCGTCCACACTAATGGAGCGTTTCCGCTTCAACCGGAGCCGCCGGGAAGGGATCCTCGTGACACTGGCGAAGAAGCTGGCGACGAGTACCTACGGAGCGTCCCACGTCGCCGCGAGCGGCGAAAACACCGCCCCCCGTTGCTGTCGCCATGCCGCTGTACGGAAGGCTCGAGCCGTTCGAGGGAGATGGGATCCTCGTGACACTGGCGACGAGGATGAGATCCTCGTGACACTGGCGAAGAAGCTGGCGATGAGTACCTACAGAGCGTCCCACGCCGCCGCGAGCGGCGAAACGCCGCCCCCCGTTGCTGCCACCATGCCGCTGTATGGAAGGCTCTAGCCGTTCGAGGGAGATGGGTCCGCCTGGCAAATTTACGAGGAGCAAGTCCACGTGTTCTTCCGTGCAAACGACACACCCGAGGTCAAACAGCGGGACATTTCCCTGGCCAGCTGCGGGACCCGCATCTTCAGCCTCTTGCTCGACCTTCTCAAGCCAGCCACGCCGCACGTTAAAACGCTGGGTGAGCTGCTTGCCATACTGCGCTCGCATTTTAATCCGCACCGTCCACACTAATGGAGCGTTTCCGCTTCAACAACCGGAGCCGCCGGGAAGGAGAGACCCTCGGGCAATTCGTTGCTGCACTATGAGGGTTAGCGAGTGCCTGCGCCTTCGGGGACCAACTGGACTCGCTGCTCCGGGACTGTTTCGTTTGCGGAATCAACAACCCCGCCATGCAGACGCGATTTCTGGAGCTTCCCGACCCGTCGCCGGACGCCGCCGTGAACGCAGCGCTGGCAATGGAAGCTGCCGCCAAGGACGCCGGCGAGATTTCTCGTGCGACTGGCTCACCGTCGGCGGAAGCGGCGGTCAACAAGTTCGTGACAAAGGGCAGTACCTGCGGTCGCTGTGGTGGTGCCCACTCCCCTCCACAGTGCCAGTTCTCTCAAGCACAATGCTTTACGTGCGGGAAAACTGGGCACCTGGCACGTGTATGCCGAAGGGGCAGGACGAACAGCAAGCAGCAGCCTGATTCAAGCCGAGGTACAACACAAGCCCGCGACCAGGGTAGCCGTCGCAAGGGTACGCGGCGGAGGCATGCGGCAGCAAGCTCAAGTTCTTCCTCGGCCAGGCTCCACGTTGTGGCCGAGGACCCACTGATTTTCGACATGTGGCACACAGGCTTTGTACCGTCGTCTGTGCCGCCATGTATGCTGACCGTCGAAATCTACGGGCACCCCATTTCCATGGAGCTGGACACGGGGGCCAGCATATCTGTAATGGCCGGGAAGCTCTTCAAGCATACCTTCCCCCAGCGTGTCCGTCGAGGCTTCGGGCGTGATGCTGTGCAGCTCCTCCGGGCAACTCTCCCAGGTCCAGGGTCAGGCACAGGTCAGCGTTCGTTTTGGCGACAGGGAGGCAACCCTTCCCCTTTACTTAACGAAGGGGTCGTCGCTGACGCTGCTGGGCTGAAACTGGATTCATGCACTAGGCATTCGTCTGCCAGAGTACTCGGAAGCCAGCCTGCATGTGGTGCAGAGCTGCCAAATCTGCCAGGAGCATCAGCGAGCCTCGCGTAATGTGGAAAGCACCCCCTGGGCGTTCCCACAGAGACCCTGGTCCCGCCTACATGTGGATTTTGGGGGCTCTGGCGGTGGTGGCGAAGCAGCCTCCCTGGGCTTGGAGGACCTGCAGAGCCAGCTCGAGGAACAGCGGGAGCTGACATCGGCACGGCTGCTGGAGCTGGAGCAGCTTCAACATGACCACAAGGAGGCCTTGAAGACGGTGGAGCGACTGCGGCTAGAGCTGCGGTCGCTGCCCGAGAGCCTGGTGGTGAGGACAGCCGAGTACAAGTGCCTGCAGAGCCAGTTCTCCGTGCTGTAAAACGAGAGCATGCAACTCAAGACTCAGCTGGACGAGTGTCACTCCTTGCTGTCGACAGCCAAAACCTCACACCTTCGCCACATTGAGCAGAAAGAAAGCGAGGAGCTGGTTGTCCACAAGAAGCTTCGCTCGGAGGTCATCCGCCTCGAGGACAACATCACGCAGATTCGTCGAGAGTACGAGAATCTACGCATTGAGTTTGAGGCGTCGTCGGTGTCCAGCGAGCAGGCTCAGCCAATCAACCGGGAGATGCGGCACATTATAACGAGCCTGCACAGCCACATCAGGCAGCTCAAGAGCGAGGTCTCCCGCAGCAAGCGCAAGCTGCGCGAGGCCCAGTCAGAGACACAGAAGCTGAAGCAGAAGCTGGCTGCTGACCAAGGGTGCCGTCCCGGGCCTTTGCCAGAGTCGGGAGCTCCAGTTTTCACCAGGAACTTCCGTCCTGGCCCACCCTGGTCTGCCAGACAGGTGGTGTCTCCTGCCAGCGCCTTATCGCTGCTCGTGAGCATGCCAGACGGGGACATGTGGCAGACACGCCGACCATGTCAGGCCTCGCCTCGGGACCTGGCCAGCACCCTCGACTGCCACTGAGTTCCAGCCCACAGGAGGACTAGTGGAGGCACCAGTCGCTCCCAGCAGAGCACCACCCACCTCGGAAGCGGCAACCATAGCCAGTGGTGCGGCACCCGTTGGACCGGTGTCGAGCCCGGCACCACTCGCAAGGCTCACTACTACGAACCCTCCGGATGGAGCAAGGCTGGCCCAGGCAGCACCCGGCGTTGCCACACCCGACCCGTCAACACCGGTGCCCAGGCGGAGTACTCGGCGGCGGAGGCCACCGGACCGTTACTCGCCTGGATAGCAGGCACCGTCGACCCAGCTAGGGTGGAGGCAGAGCCTCATAGTGTGAACATGGACGTTTGTTTTTCATTTAACAAACAAACTGGGGGTAAGGGGGTGTAGCAAGTATGTGACGCCCCCTTGGGCATAATCTTGGTTTGCCCGCCAAGCTCGGTGGCCTGCTAAAGCTTGGCAGGCAACATTGGTCACCGCACCACAATTGCGGGATACACCTGGGTTGGGTGCAACAGAAAAAGGAAAGAATGCAGAGGAGGAGGCCTTGGGGCGCTAGTGAAGGGAGAGGACTGGGAAAGGGTAAGGGAGAGCTGCAGTGAGCACATGTGGCTCAAGGGCACCGTAGGGAATGTTGAGACAATCCTGGGAGTTGTGTATCTGAAAACGGGGAATGAGTCGAAAGAGGAGAATGCAAAACATTTCAAATGTATGGCTAAGGACATCAGGGAGTTAGCTATGAAACGGGAGATAATCATCCTAGGGGACATGAATGCACATTTGGAATACTTTGACAGGGCGACAGATGCAACAGGGCAGATGTTAGTAGATTTTTGTGAGGCTCATGATTTTGTGATAGTTAATACTGAAATTAAATGCGACAGGAAAATAACATGGGAAAGAAATAACACCCACTCGACAATCGACTACTGCCTAATGTCCCACAAGCTGTATGAACGGTTGGGATGTATGGAAATTGATGAGGAAGGTATAAAAAGCCTGGGGAGTGATCACAAACGAATCAAAATCAGTTTTGGAAGGACAGTGCCACTGGTAGAAACTAAAGAAAGGAAAGGTATGAGCAAATTGAATGACAGGCAGCTACAAGAAGTGGCGAAAAACATTGAAAGCATGGTATCCAAGCAACCGCTAAGGGCATGGACATACGACGAGTTAATAGGTATTTTTAAACGAGAGCTAGAGAAGGGACAGATTAGGAAACTAGGAAGTAAGCAGGGAAAATATAAACCGAAAAGCTGGTGGGACCGAGAAATTAAGGAGACCATAGAGCAATGCAAAGATGCGTGCAGAAAACAGAGCAGTGAAGAAAAGGGGAGCCACACAGAGGTGGAGACAAAATGGGAGGATTACCTTGCAATGAAAAGAGAAGCATTGGCATTAATTCAAGCCAAGATAGCAAAAGTTGGGGTACAGTGGATGTTAGAGATACGAAAAAAAAAGACAGAAATGCCTCTAAGAAATTTTGGGAACACATAAGGCAACAGAGTAAGCAGACAGAGGTGGTTCAGCACTCACTGACCACACCAGAAGGAACAAAGGTAGAGGGAGAGGAAGCTCAGGAATATATTAGGTTAACAATAGAGGCAGCATTTGCAGAGCCAGTGGGTAGCGAAATGGAGAACAATGACAACAGCAGGACAGAATTAGAGGAGGAGTACAGAAGGATGACAAGTAAGGAATGGGACAGAATTGAACACAAGGTCCCCGTGGGAACAGCGACAGGACCTGATGGCATACCTATGAAATTGATAAGCATATTAGGCCAGAAAAGTAAATTAAAATTACGACAACTTATTGAACAAATAGTAGTAGGGGGAGATGTTCCACAGGACTGGAAATCAAGCAGAATGATATTAGTTTATAAAGGTAAGGAAAGCAAGGACAACATTAAATCCTACAGGCCAATAACTATCACATCAGTCATATACAGAGTAGCAATGCAGATGGTGAAAAAGAGAATGGAGGAATGGGCAGAACGTGAAGAGATCTTGGGAGAACTGCAGAATGGATTTAGAAGGAACAGAAGGCTAGATGACAATTTATTTGTTATAACACAGTGCATAGAGATAGCGACAGCTAGGCAGAAACCGCTATGGATAGCTTTTTTAGACATTAGAGGAGCCTATGATAATGTAAACCGAGAAAAGTTATGGAGCCAGTTGAGGGAATATCGTCTAGATAGAAAGATGATTGAGTTCCTACAACAAGTTTATACAGATAATGAGGTAGAGATAACATGGGAGGGGGAAACTACAAAGCCAGCTAAAATAAGAAGAGGTCTCAGACAGGGCTGTCCATTGTCGCCTCTGCTTTTTACGATTTACGTGAGCCAAATGGAAAAGAGACTAGAACAGAGCACAATAGGAACTGACATAAGCTATATGCTAGAAGGGCAGAAGGTAGCTCAAGTACTAGCCGGACTGATGTATGCAGATGATATTGTACTGCTTGCTGACACTCGAGTAGGGCTACAGGAACTAATGAGCATATGTGGAGAGGAGGGAGAAAAATTGGGACTGCAATTCAGTAGAGAGAAGTCTGGGATAATAGCATACAATGAAGAAAGGGGGGAACCATTGGAAATACAAAGCACTAAGATTGATCATGTTGAAAAATACAATTATTTTGGCATATGGCTAAACGAGGGCAAAAAGTACTTGGAAGAACAGGAAAAAATTATGATTGAAAAAGTGAAAAGGAACTCAGCTGTAATGAAACACAAGGCACGTTGGAACTATAATAGGTACGAGGTGGTTAGGGGCGTATGGAAAGGGGTTATGGTACCTGGCCTCACATTCGGAAATTCAGTACTGTGCATGAAATCGGAAGTTCAGGCATGAATGGAAACGAGACAGAGAAGTATAGGCAGGTTGGCCTTAGGAGCACACGGGAACACCCCTAATGAGGGAGTGCAGGGGGACATGGGATGGACGTCATTCGAAGGTAGAGAGGCAATAACTAAAATTTGAACAGAGACTCCCAGCACTGGAGGAAAAAAGGTGGGCAGGAAAAGTGTACAAATATCTGTACATGAAAAGTTTGAACACAAAGTGGACACTCAGAACGAGGAAGCTGAGGAATAGATACCTACAGCCGAGGGAGGGGGTCCAACGTGGTTCTAGTGTGGGAAAGGAGGTGAAGGAGACGGAAAGAAAAATGTGGGAAGAAAGAATGCTCGGAAAGCCAGCGCTATCAATGTATAGGTCACAAAAACAGGAGATTAAGAGAGAGCTCTTATTTGATAACTCGCGGGGCAGCTCACTATTATTCAAAGCTAGGACGGGGATTTTGAGAACGAAAACATACAGGGCTAAATTTGAAGACGTGGACCTTCGGTGCACAGCCTGCGGAGCCGAAATGGAGACCACTGAGCATATAGTGCCGAGATGCACAGACCTTCGCCCGACCCTGGCAGAGGGAACAGTGGCAGATATGGAAGGGGCATTAGGTTTTCCCGGGGAACGAGGGCAAATAGACGAGAAAAGAGTGGCAGTAACGAAGGGGAGGCTAGAGGATTGGTGGAGGAAGTCAAGGGAGAGAATACCATAAATCAGGGAGATAATGTTTCCTCTACTTTTTTAGATAGTTATTTTGGGAGGAGGAGGGGAGTGAAAACTAGTTTAAGGAAAAGAGGATATAAAGAAAGGAAAAAAGATAATAATAAAATAGGAGGGGGAGCAAAAGGCTAGGTGGCGCCAGCCACCACCCGTTACAAAGGGTATAGCCGCCATCCATCCATCCATCCATAAACACCGACGAGCACGGCTGCTCGCCGGTCAGTCATCGTTCAGCACCACCACGCTGCGGAGCGTCCGTCTAACGGAGGGTGCCACAAGCCCTCCCTTGTTCACGACCCGGGGTGGATCTATCTAGCCTCTTATGCCGACCTAGCGGCCCAAGTTGTCTACTTGCTTGGCCCACTAGACATATGCTCCTGCTCGTGCTGTCATCACTGTCATTTGATTGGCGTCATTATACCTTCATGGTATTATTCTCATCATGTCGTCATCACACCTTCTACCCGCACCAAGTGGGCCAAGTTGTCTAAAAGCTTAGGTCACACCGTCGTTGGCGTAGAGTCATCATGCATTCCTAGTCACATTGCCATCGTGGTTGTTTAGTCATGATAATTACCGCTCCATAATTTGACTATCGTCTGGCTGTCACCATGCCTTCTATGCCGACCCAGTGGCGCCAAGTGGTCGAATTGCTCGGGCCACTAGGTATGTGTTTGTGCTAATGATGCGTTGGATCATTGCACTGTTGTCATTCCAGTTTTGTCATGCTGTCATCACCACGCCTTCGTCATCATGCCATCGTCTTATCATTGTCATCACTTCAGAAACGTCATCCGACTGTCGTCATACTGCCTTCTTTGTCATTCTATTGCAATCATATTGCTCTCGTTCAATTGTGATTATGCCAACCTTGTCATGCCATCACTGTCAGACAGTCACTATCATGTATCCATTGTTATGCCATCTTGTGCCATCGTTATCATACCAGCTTCGTCGTCCGACTCTCATCATGCCGTCTTCGTCATACACGTTTTATGATAGAGTGCTCATCACGCTATTGTCATTATACACTCGTCATCATCATTCGTTGTCATGATGTCGTCGTGATGCTGTAGCGGTCATTGTAACATCGTCGTGAATGTAACTTCTGAAAGGAAGAAGCCGAAGAGGAAAGGTTGTGGGGAGAAGTGACACTAAACAGAGATGGCTACCTTGTCATACCGACATATCTCAAGTTTTATTACAAATATGGTGCAGTTGACAGGATTCACACCTGTGTTGTGCACCTCATCCGCTTCGTTTCACCGAGGACCATGCGCTTGGACGCTATTGAAATCTGCGCATACAGCGCCAGGCACGTGAGTGTGGCAAGGCTTTTCCATGGAAGGCAGTTTCCTGCTGAAGGTGAGCACTGGTCCCTTGTTGAAAACGCTCACGAATGACCTTTTGCTATTTGTGGTACAACGTAACCGGGTACGACCAGCACAAGTGAACAAGGCCGAATATATGAGAGTGTGCAAGACATTTTTCATCATATAATGGAACTCGAGCAGGGAAACGTGAACACCAGCAACAAATACTAGAGCTCATGACAAAAAACTTCCAGCATTCTCGGCGGCCATCGCTGGAACTGATAAAACCGGATGTTTATGACGGTTCGTCACCTGCAAACGTTCAAGCTTGGCTGAGTTTCTATGAGTATGCGTGCGACCAAAATAGTTGGCGACAATACCTTGGCAAGGTTATGAATATGCGCTTGTACCTATGAGGCATTGCGAAAACCTGGCATGACTTGAGAATCACCCAAAGAGTGCACCAGCCGTGGGCTGAGTTGAGACAGTTTTTTGACATCTTTCTCCGAGAGTAAGCTCTAGAGCTGGGACGGGGCTATAGCCTTCGCATATGATTCCGGCACTCTGGCAGAATACTTTTCCGAGAAGAGAAGGCTGCTGCATATTGCTGACTCCACCTTATTGGACTCGTTACTCGTACCTCTGATTATATTAGAATTGCCGAAGAGCATGCAGCACGAGGTTCAACTACGAACACTGCATACTGTTGATGACTTGCTTATAAATATGAAATATTTATGCACTTTGCAGCATCAAGAGAGTGCTTCTAACAGCTACAGTACTTCATCCAATGAAGATGGATCCACCGCACTTCAGACGCATCCACCGCACTTCAGCAATGACAGCGGAATTTTACCAAGCTGCAAAGTTTCACCCGTTCATCATCCTGCCACCGATGACGACGATGCAGCAGCACGTGTACGATCTGCCCCAGCTGGAACACACATACGGCACACCTGTGACATGCGGGACTTCGTGGGAAGCGTTTAAAAGCAAGAGCCAGCATGGCAGATGGCTCAGTGGGCTCAGCGGCACCGTCCGGCACACAATGCTAAATTGTGCAATCTTCATGCTTCAGGTTAGTAACAAACAGTCCTGTGGTAAATCTGTACACAGCAATTGCGTCTGCCTTGTTGTGCTGCTGAGCCCGCAGTGCAGATTGTCCTGTTGCAGTGAATCACTTCGTGTAACCAAATTGTTGTTGAAACTTAGTGGTGATGTAGAGAACCCTGGTCTGGATAAACTGGATGATGATGATATGTAGTGTTTATTGGCGCAAGGGCCAAGTGTGGCCAAAGAGCGCCAAGGCAGTGGTGATGAGCACTGAATTGACTAATGGCTGATGTGACGTGGCTGTAGAGGGGCCTAAAACTGAGGGCTATAAATTGCTTAAAATGCATAAGGAATAAAAATATGACAATGACTGAAATAGGGTATGCTATAAGTAGAGGATGTACAACAATGGTGTTATAGCGTTACATGAATATAAATCGACAGGAGATTGTTGTTGACGAGTAGCACAACAGCCTCAGCGGACACCTTGAGCACAAGGGCCTGGAGGCATGTGCTATACCAAATGTTGACATCTCAACTGTGGCCTCTCGCAAGAGGCCGTGTTATGAATTTCTTGGGACAGAAAACTTGGAGCGTGTCAACATCATTTAAAAATGCTAAGGTAGATTGCATGTCAAATAGCTGTTCTCTGCCTAGAAACAGTGCCAGGTGAAGTGGTATACACTAAATACATGCTAAGGGGAACTGTCTTTTCCTCTCGACTTGTGTTTTGCAGCATTCTAGGAAGACATGCTGAACACTGAGTGTCTCCCCACATCTACTACACATTGGACGTTCACCGCCAGTCAACAAAAAGCTATCTGTACCGTAAGTGTGCCCTATTTTGAGACGACAGAATAGGACATCACTTCATCTGGACTTGGTCAGTGATGGCCAGTATCCTAAATGTGGCTTAACTATGTGGAGTTCAACGTCCCATTTAAGCTGCCAGTAGTTTCTCAGTTTTTCCGTAAGTATGGCTTTAGGTCTGAAACCGGAATGGCTACGGAGATGTTGCAAGCTTTCATGTCTAAGGAGGTAGCAATTCGGTCTGCCAGGACGTTACCTTCAATACCTCCGAGTCCAGGCACCCAGCATACCGTTACATGTTGGCCAGAGGCATAAATAGTGCAGAGGAGAGAGAAAAGATCTGCATTTACTGGATTTCTGTGGTTGAAGCATGACATCAATGTTTTCACAACGCTTAATGAGTCTGTGTATATGACCGCCTTATGTAGCTTTAACTGTTTGATGTGTTTCGCAGCCGACCATACTGCATACGCCTCTGCTGTAAAGATACTTGTTTGAGGGTTGAGAAGATCGGACTCAGAAAAGGATGGGCTGACAGCTGTATACGACACGCCAGCATGTGATTTAGATGCATCTGTGTAATATTCTGGACACAAGTATTTAAATTGTAGTTCGAGAAAATGCATATGAATATGAATGTACTTTCAGAAAATAATTAAGAATAAAATAGGACCGCTGCAGATCTAGGGACCATTCATTCGATTCCACATCGAGGCTTTCGATGGGACTTGTCCTAAAGGCACCGGTGGCAAGGCGGATACCAAGATGATGCACAAGGTCCAGCATCTTGAGAGCACTGGGCATAGCAGAGTGATACACTACAGAACCGTAGTCTAACCATGATCGTACAAGGCTCCTGTAGAGGTTCTGAAGGCATTTCCTGTCGCTTCCCCATGTTGCGTATGACAGTATTTTCAGGATGTTCATGGTTTTAAGGCATTTAGCTCTCGGGTACTTGATCTGAGGAATGAAGGTTAATATTAAGTCAAGTATTATGCCTAAAAATTTATGTTCAGTGTTGAGTGGTATGTGTTGTCCATGCAGCATAATAGCAGGATCTTGTATCAAGCCTCTCTTTCTAGAAAAAAGTACACAGGAGCTTTTGAGGGGGTTTAGCTTGAAGCCATTTTCATTTGCCAATTTTGAGACCTTGTTCAGTTCGAGTTGGACTTGGCGCTAGCAGGCTGCAAGGTTACAAGACTTAAATCCTAGTTGCACATCATCCACATATATTGAATAAAACATTGAGGATGAAATCACTTTGTGAAGGGAATTCATTTTCACAATGAAGAGGGTGCAACTAAGCACGCCCCCTTGTGGCACACCAGTCTCTTGAGCGAACAGTCTGGACAAGGCATTGCCCACTCTAACACGGAACATGCGGTTAGACAAGTAGTTTTCTATCATGTTTAACATATTGCCCCGTACGCACATTGCAGATAGGTCTCGCAGGATTCCGAATCGCCATGCTGTGTCATAGGCTTTCTCCAAGTCGAGAAACACAGAGAGAAAATACTTTGTGTATATAAGCATCTCTAATATTTGCCTCAATGCAAACAAGGTGGTCTATTGTTGACCTACCCTCCCTGAAACCACCTTGAAGGGGATCAAGCAGACGGTTGCTTTCCAGGAAATAGATTAGACGCCAATTTATCATTTTTTCACATAACTTACACACGCAGCTTGTTAGTACTATTGGCCTATAACTACTGGCTAATGCGGGGTCTTTGCCTTGCTTATGAATTGGGATGACAATCGCTTCTTTCCATGAGGATGGAATATGCCTAGATACCCACATGGTGTTGTAAAGAGACAGAAGTGTGTTCAATGTTTCTGGATGCATATTCTTGATCATTGCATACATTATGCGGTCACCACCTGGTGCCGAGTTGCTGCAGGAAATGAGAGCAGCCTTCAGTTCAGCGAGACTAATGGGACGGTTGCACGGTTCATCTGCTGCGCATTTTCGTTCAAGGCACTCTCGCTCTATGCGTTCCTTGAACTTTAGGAAATTTGGCGCATAGTGTGATGCGCTAGAAATATTTTGAAAATGCTTGCCCAGGAAATCTACCCGATCTTTCATGGTGTCGCCTTAAACGTTTACTAAAGGAAGCGGTTGTGTTTCCCTGCCCTTTAATCTGTTCACCCTGTTCTATACCTTACCCTCATCCTTGTACGAATTGATACTACATATGTACCTTTCCCAGCTTTCTCGCTTAGCACGTCGACGTGTTCTCCTGCCCTGCGATTTTGCCGTCTTGAAATTAATGAGGTTCTCCGCAGTTGGACAGTCACGAAGCAGGCCGCAAGCTTTATTTTGTTTTTTCCGTGCCTCTTTGCATTTGTCATTCCACGAACGCAAACAACGCTTATTAGCAAGTCCTTAGTTTGTTTTATGCATTTTTCAGCGTCGTCAATAATAAAACATGTCAAGTATGCCACTGCATCATCTATGTTTAAAGAAAGCAAATCACCGCGCTGTAAATACGTAATCTTTTCAACGAGTTCCCAATTCGACGAGTCGATTTTCCATCGGGAATCTGGGGAGCGCAATGATGATGATGATGATGTGTGGTGTTTTGTGGCGCAAGGGCCAGGTTTGGCCAAAGAGCGCCATGACAAGTGGTAATGTTGATGTATTATGGAAGATGTGACTTGGCTGTAAAGTGGCCTAAAAATAGTCGCTGTAAAGTACATAAAATCTACATGCTATAAAATTATGGCGATGACTAATGACGAATACTATGAACATTAAAATCCATCGTAGAAGAATGATGCAAAATAGAAAATATATAAGATGTTAAAATTACTTGGAGCACTGCTGCCTCGCCAGAGCCCTTGAAACACAAGGGCCTAGAGGCACGTGCTATACGAAAGAGCTATCACAGCGGCATCCTCTGAAGAGAGGACCCGCTATGAACATGTGGGGCTAACAACATGCAGGACAACATCTTTCAGAAAACTTAGGACTGCGTTGGTGTCAAATAAAGGTTCTGGGCAGAGTAACATTACTGGATGAAGGGGAATGTGC
Organism: Dermacentor andersoni; assembly: GCF_023375885.2. Lineage (NCBI taxonomy): Eukaryota > Metazoa > Arthropoda > Arachnida > Ixodida > Ixodidae > Dermacentor > Dermacentor andersoni. The sequence continues at coordinate 2,192,187 of NC_092820.1, read as the reverse complement.
TGCCAGTATGCTAAGGGAAAATGTTCTTTCTTTCAGATTCGGCTTTCCGACACTCCAGGAGGACGTGGAGGACGGTAAGCCTCTCCTCGCATCTACCGCAGGTTGGAGGGTCACTTCCGGTGAGTAGAAAATTATGGGTGCCAAATGTGTGTCCTATTCTGAGACGACAGAATAGGACATCTGTTTGGCATGATTTTGTTACAGAGGGCCAGAATCCTAACTGTGGCTTTATCACGTGGAGCTTATTATTTGTTTCCGCGTCCCATAGGCGTTGCCAGTGGTTCCGTAGTTTCCTCCGTAAGAAGGGCTTCAGGTCTGTGACAGGAACTACAGCGGTGGGATTAGCAGAATGCGATGCAACTGACGTGGCCATCTGGTCCGCCAGAACATTACCTTCGATGCCCCTGTGACCTGGCACCCAGCATATGATGACATGCTGGTTACCTATATACGCTTTACAGAGAACGGAATAGAGTTCATTAATTACTGGATTTTTGTGGTTAGAGAATGACATCAAGGCCTTCACAACACTAAGGGAGTCCGTATATATGACTGATTTCTGGAGTTTTGATTTCCTGATATGCTTCACAGCCGACAATAGTGCGTAGGCCTCAGCCGTAAAGATACTAGTTTCCGGATGCAGTACATCGGTTTCCGAGAACGATGGACCGACGGCTGCATAGGACACCCCGTCGTGTGACTTCGATGCCTCTGTGTAGAACTCCATGCAGGAGTGTTTGTGCTGGAGTTCCCGGAAATGCATTTGGATTTCAATCTCTGGAGCGTGTTTTGTAACTTGCATGAAAGATACATCGCATTGTATCAGCTGCCACTCCCAAGGAGGTAGCAGCTTGGCTGGATGCATTAGGCGAAGCTCGAGGAGTGGAAACATGCATTTCATGACTAAGCTCCCTCACACGCAGCGAGAAAGGCTGTCTTACGGAGGGACGATTGCGGAAGAGTGTAGCATATGTCATCTCGTTAACGGTATTATAACACGGATGTTGAGGATTAGAGTGGACTTTCAAAAAATATGTTTGGCTGATGTATGTTCTCTGGATATGAAGTGACCACTCATTCGATTCTGCATATAAACTTTGTACGGGACTCGTTCTGAAAGCGCCTGTGGCTAAACGGATATCTAGATGGTGAACAGGGTCTAGCATCTTTAGCGCACTCGGGGCGGCAGAATGATAGATCATGGCACCATAATCTAAATGTGAACGGATCAGGCTCTTATAGAGATTAATTAAGCACTTCCTGTCACTACCCCACGAAGTATGGGATAGAAGTTTCATTAGGTTCATTGTTTTCAGACATTTTTCTTTAAGATGTTTAATGTGGGGGACGAAAGTGAGTCTGTAGAACACCTAGAAATTTGTGCTCTTTGTTTACGGGTATTTGTTGTCCACATATTTCTAAGCAAGGATCTGGGACCATTCCTCTCTTTCTTGTAAAAAGAACGCAAGAGCTTTTGTTAGGATTGATCTTAAATCCATTCTTGTCTGCCCACATTGAGACTTTGTTCAGGCCATGCTGTGCCTGTCTCTCGCAGACCGCGAGGTTACAAGATTTGAAAGCTATTTGTATGTCGTCCATGTAGACAGAATAAAAGATTGTCGGTGGTAATGAAGCGCGAAGCGTGTTCATCTTCACGATGAAGAGTGTGCAGCTGAGCACACCTCCTTGGGGTACACCTGTTTCTTGCATAAAAGGTTTTACCCGGAAGGTACGACTGGACAGATAGCTTTCTATTAGGTTAAGCATATTACCATGGATGCCCATTTCTAACAAGTCTCTTAGGATTCCGTAATGCCACGCTGTATCATACGCCTTTTCCATATAGAGAAATATCGATAGGAAGAACTGTTTATGTATAAATGCGTCCCGGATATTTGCTTCAACACGTACGAGATGATCGGTTGTGGAGCGCCCTTCTCAGAAGCCGCACTGATAAGGATCAAGCATTTTGCTCTGTTCAAGGAAATGAATGAGTCGCCGATTTATAATTTTTTCAAACACCTTACAAATGCAACTTGTGAGGGCTATCGGGCGGTAACTTGCCACTGAGGAAGGGTCTTTGCCTTGTTTCAAAACAGGAACCACAATGGCTTCCTTCCATGCAGTTGGAAGGTACCCTGCATCCCAGATGGTGTTGAAAAGTGTGAGTAGTGTAACTTGCGTATCATTGTGTAAGTTCTTGAGCATTTCATACATGACTCTATCAGATCCTGGTGCGGAGCTCTTGCATGCGCTCAGGGCAGCTCTCAATTCGGCAATACTAAAGGGACGGTTGTAAGGCTCATCCTCTCGACATTTTCTTGTTAATGGCTTACGTTCTTCTATTTGTTTATATTTCAGGAAGGATTGCGAATAATGATTTGAACTTGATACGCTCTCAAAGTGCTCCCCAAGTGAGTCTGCCTGATCTTGCAGTGTATCGCCCTGTGTATTTACCAGAGGGAGCGAATATGTTTGTCGCCCTCTAATTCTATTTACCTTGTTCCATACTTTGGTCTCATCTCTATAAGAGTTTATACTCGATAAAAACTTCTCCCAACTTTCTCTTCTAGCCTGTTGGCGAGTTCTCCTGCCTTGGGACTTTATTTTCTTAAAGTTAATAAGATTCTCCGCAGTCGGAGAGGCGTGTAGCAATCCCCACGCTTTGTTCTGTTTTTTACGAGCGATCCTACAATCGTCGTTTCACCACGGGACACGCCGTTTGCATGCCAAGCCATTTACTTCTGATATGCATTTTGATGCGACATCTATTATAAAGGCTGTAAAATACTCAACAGCAGCATCAATTCCTAACGAGGACATGTCATCCCATGATAGACTAGTTAGGGTTCGGAATTTCTCCCAGTCAGCTGTGTCAACCTTCCACCTAGGAGCCTGTGGTGGATATTCGTTTTCTTTAGGTGATCTTAGCAGTATGGGGAAGTGGTCACTTCCATAACGATTGTTGTTAACTTCCCATTCAAGTTCAGACAGTAGTGACGGGGAAACTATACTAAGATCTATAGAAGAAATGGTTCTGTTTGCTAGAGAGTATAGTCTAAATATTTTAAGGCAGTTTTCCTAGTCTCTAAAGCCGCTGGAGTTCGCTCTTCTCCTCGGGCAGCCATTTTTTCAAGAAAGTATGCCTTCCAACCACTCGGAATCAGCAAAAATTGACTATCGCGGACAACATGAGTCCTTTTCCACGTAAGTGTGAGGTTCGGAACAGGAGCTGTGGCGCTTGAAAATAGCCTGGGGCCTGCTGAACCAACTGACTGAGCTATCTTTCCGGGCAACATCGAAGGGTCACGAGTTCAAATCACCTGTTATGTTCCTTTTTCCCCCCTTTTTCTTTCTTTTTTTTCTTGCCTTTTAATGTCTTTTTCTTTATTTTATCACTGTACGGGAACCCTCCTAAAATAAAAAAAAGAAAGATATATATCTTCAATTATGTATGGCCTCACATGTGCAGGTCATAAATACCAGGTTCTCTAGCCGAGTGCCATCCGTGCGGTATAACCGAGCTCAGATTGGTCCACCTTGACTGATCAAATAGGGCACCACTGTATATTAAATGAGGCGTACAACTTCTGTGGGACCCGCCGTGGTTACTCAGTGGCTATGGTGTTAGACTGCTGAGCACGAGGTAGCGGGATCGGATCCCGGCCACGGCGGCCGCATTTCAATGGGGGCGAAATGCGAAAACACCCGTGTACTTAGATTTAGGTGCACGTTAAAGAACCCCAGGTGGTCGAAATTTCCGGAGTCCTCCACTACGGCGTGCCTCATAATCAGAAAGTGGTTTTGTCACGTACAATCCCACAATTTAATTTTTAAATTTAACTCGTGCGGGGACGGTAGAGTATCCGCCTCCCGTGCAAGAGGACCGTGATTCAAATCCCGGGCCGCACAATTCTCCACCAGAAAATACCAGATAACAAAACAACCGTGTGTTGAGAAAATTGCACAAACAGGCCTGGAGTGCGGCCTGATCCCGGTGACCAGAACCGGTAACGCACTCTCTCACCAGAGCAGGATTGGCCACCCTGGTGCAGTACTTGGCCACAACCTCCTATATGAACACAACAATCAAACCCCGGCCCTCAGTCCCCAGCAGCTGTGAAGCAACTGACTACGGCGGCGGTCAGACCTGCGACGCTGCAGAGGGTGCTAAGAATCCCTGGCTCCGGACAGACCGCCATTGGAATATGAACCTGGCAACGTTTAACGCTAGAACGTTATCTAGTGAGGCGAGTCTAGCAGTGCTATTGGAGGAATTAGAGGGCAGTAAATGGGATATAATAGGGCTCAGTGAAGTTAGGAGGCCAAAAGAAGCATATACAGTGCTGAAAAGCGGGCACGTCCTGTGCTACCGGGGCTTAGCAGAGAGACGAGAACTAGGAGTCGGATTCCGGATTAATAAGAACATAGCTGGTAACATACAGGAATTCTATAGCATTAACGAGAGGGTGGCATGTCTTGTTGTGAAACTTAAGAGGTACAAAATGAAGGTTGTACAGGTCTACGCCCCTACATCTAGTCATGATGACCAGGAAGTCGAAAGCTTCTATGAAGACATGGAATCGGCGATGGGTCAAGTCAAAACAAAATACAGTATACTGATGGGCGATTTCAATGCCAGGGTAGGCAAGAAGCAGGCCGGAGACAAGTCAGTGGGGGAATATGGCATAGGCTCTAGGAATAGCTGAGGAGAGTTATTAGTAGAGTTTGCAGAACAGAATAATATGCGGATAATGAATACCTTTTTCCGCAAGCGGGTTAGCCGAAAGTGGATGTGGAGGAGCCCGAATGGTGAGACTAGAAATGAAATCGACTTTATACTCTGCGCGAACCCTGGCATCATACAAGATGTAGACGTGCTCGGCAAGGTGCGCTGCAGTGACCATAGGATGGTAAGAACTCGAATTAGCTTTGACTTGAGGAGGGAACGGAAGAAACTGGTACATAAGAAACTAATCAATGAGTTAGCGGTAAGAGGGAAACTAGACGAATTCCGGATCAAGCTACAGAACAGGTATTCGGCTTTAACCCAGGAAGAGGACCATAGTGTTGAAGCAATGAATGACAGTCTTATGGGCATCATTAAGGAGTGCGCAATACAAGTCGGTGGTAACGCCGTTAAATAGGAAACCAGTAAACTATCGCAGGAGACGAAAGATCTGATCAAGAAACGCCAATGTATGAAAGCCTCTAACCCTACAGCTAGAATAGAACTGGCAGAACTTTCGAAGTTAATCAACAAGCGTAAGACAGCGGACATAAGGAACTATAATATGGATAGAATTGAACAGGCTCTCAGGAACGGAGGAAGCCTAAAAGCAGTAAAGAAGAAACTAGGAATAGGCAAGAATCAGATGAGTGCGTTAAGAGACAAAGCCGGCAATATCGTTACTAATATGGATGAAATAGTTCAAGTGGCTGAAGAGTTTTATAGAGATTTATACAGTACCAGTAACACCCACAACGATAAGGTGAGAGAGAATAGTCTAGAGGAACTTGAAATCCCACAAGTAACACCGGAAGAGGTAAAGAACGCCTTGGGAGCTATGCAAAGGGGGAAGGCAGCTGGGGAGGATCAGGTAACAGCAGATTTGTTGAAGGATGGTGGGAACACTGTCCTAGAAAGGTTGGCCGCCCTATATACACAATGCCTCATGACCTCGAACGTACCGGAATCTTGGAAGAACGCTAACACAATCCTAATCCATAAGAAAGGGGACGCCAAAGACTTGAAAAATTATAGACCGATCAGCTTACTGTCCGTTGCCTACAAAGTATTTACTAAGGTAATCGCAAATAGAATCAGGAATACCTTAGACTTCTGTTAACCAAAGGACCAGGCAGGATTCCGTAAAGGCTACTCAACAATAGACCATATTCACACTATCAATGAGGTGATAAGAGAAATGTGCGGAATATAACCAACCCTTATATATAGCCTTCATTGATTACGAAAAAGCATTTGATTCAGTCGAAACCTCAGCAGTCATGAAGGCACTACGGAATCAGGGTGTAGATGAGCCATATGTAAAGATACTGGAAGCTATCTATAGTGGCCACAGCCACCGTAATCCTCCACAAAGAAAGCAACAAAATCCCAATAAAGAAAGGCGTCAGACAGGGAGATACGATATCTCCAATGCTATTCACAGCATGTTTACAGGAGGTATTCAGAGACCTGGAGTGGGAAGAATTGGGGATAAAAGTTGATGGAGAATACCTTAGCAACTTGCGATTCGCTGATGATATTGCCTTGCTTAGTAACTCAGGAGACCAATTGCAATGCATGCTCACTGACCTGGAGAGGCAAAGCCGAAGGGTGGGTCTAAAAATTAATCTGCAGAAAACTAAAGTAATGTTTAACAGTCTCGGAAGAGAACAGCAGTTTACGATAGGCAGCGAGGCACTGGAAGTGGTAAGGGAATACATCTACTTAGGGCAGGTAGTGACCACGGATCCGGATCATGAGACTGAAATAACAACAAGAATAAGAATGGGCTGGGGTGCGTTTGGCAGGCATTCTCAAATCATGAACAGCAGGTTGCCACTATCCCTCAAGAGGAAAGTGTATAACAGCTGTGTCTTACCAGTACTCACCTACGGGGCAGAAACCTGGAGGCTTACGAAAAGGGTTCTACTTAAATTGAGGACGACGCAACGAGCCATGGAAAGAAGAATGATAGGTGTAACGTTAAGGGATAAGAAAAGAGCAGATTGGGTGAGAGGACAAACGTAAGTTAATGACATCTTAGTTGATATCAAAAGAAATGGGCATGGGCCGGACATGTAATGAGGAGGGAAGATAACCGATGGTCATTAAGGGTTACGGACTGGATTACAAGGGAAGGGAAGCGTAGTAGGGGCGGCAGAAAATTAGGTGGGCGGATGACATTAAGACGTTTGCAGGAACAACATGGCCACAATTAGTACATGACCGGGGTAGTTGGAGAAGTATGGGAGAGGCCTTTGCCCTGCAGTGGGCGTAACTAGGCTGATGATGATGATGAATATGCGGGTGCCTTCTTATTAAGCAGACACGCACCGGAAGAAAAAAGGAACTGTTCAACGAGGCGACCTCGCGCATCGATACGAGAGTCTCCCCACAGGCTGCCGTGCGCATTGAAATCGCCAAGAACAACATAAGGTTCTGGCAATTGATCTATTAAGGACTGAAATTCATGTTTGTTTAGTTGGTAATGCGGTGGTATGTAAAGCGAGCAAATGGTGATGAGTTTGTTTAGTAGGACAACTCGAACCGCCACTGCTTCAAGGGGCGTTTGTAGCTGTAAAGGTTGACATGCTATACTTCTATGAGTGACAATAGCAACACCGCCCGATGATGTGACGGCATCATCGCGATCTTTGCGAAAAGTTATATACTGTCGGAGAAAGTTTGTGTGTTTGTTTTTTAAGTGTGTTTCCTGTAAACACAGCACTTTTGGATTGTGTTTTTGGATGAGTTCCTGCACATCATCAAGGTTTCTGAGAAGACCCCTGACGTTCCATTGAATTATCTGTGTATCCATGTTGGTAGTAAATAGGTGCTGTGTGTACAGAAACAGAAGTGTTATTTACAGAGATTTCAGAGATTAGATTACTGAGCTCTTTCGAGGCCCTGTAATCGGGGTCTTGCCCATTCTGGAGCGTTCGAGGGAGCCTCGCCGCTCCTTAGGCGGTTGGCGCGCCGTGAGGACAGGTGTAATGTCCATTGCCTCTTGTGAGGCGTCGGACACATGCTCTTGCGAGCGAGATGTTGTCAGGGAGGGTCCCGCCTTGGAGGGCAAGACCCCTGTGCCCACCAGCCTGGAGGTCGATGGGGCTCCCTGGGGGATTTGGCTGCGCTGGCCGTTGCCAGCGCAGGAAGGGACCTGGGAGGTTGAGGCAGCCTCGGCTGCGCCCACCTTCAGGGTCGATGGTCCCTTGTCCTCGGTTGACGGAGCAGCGCTAGCTGCAACTGCCGCGGGGGCAGGTGGCATGACTGCCGACTCGGGGCTTGTGGGTTGGACAGCCGCCGGAGGCCGTTGTGACGCTGCCCCCTGACGCGCCACTTCGGCAAAGCTTGAAACTTAAGTTTTCTTTGACTTTGATTCTAACAATTTCCTTTTCTTTTTTCCAGGATGGGCACGACCGCGAGTACGCGGCGTGCTCCCCATCACAGTTTGCACAGTGGAGAGCGTTCGCACAAGCTTCGGTGGTGTGTTCGTGGGCACTGCATTTTGCACATGTTTGGCGGCCTCGGGAGCTCTGCGAACTGTGGCCGAAGCGCTCGCATTTGAAACATCGGAGTGGATTGGGCACGTAAGGCCTAACACGGAGTTTTATGTACCCGGCCTCGATTGACTCGGGTAGGACACTTGAATTGAAGGTGAGTATTATGTGTTTGCTCGCAATCTCTTTACCATCCCGCCTCATCTTTATTCTTTTCACATTGACAACATTTTGAAGTGAAGTGAAGTGAAGTGAAGTTTATTTCCAACACCGAGTCGGAGGTTCTTGGGCGAAAAGATGTCGCAGACATCTTGAGAGTGCCCCAAGACCCATTAAACAGCAGCAGACAGATTGCAAAAATAATCATCTGAAATGCTGTACAAAAATATAGGCATGAAATATAATACACACATCGCAACACTTTTAGTGCACAACATAATTGCATATAATACAGATGTCACAAAATCCTTATAAGCACTTGTGCAAAGGCAAAAAATAAATTTTATACATCAATATGAAATAGCAAAAATAAAGATGTTGTTCGAATGGTTCTTACATGTTTAAAAGCATATTTTGCACATGTTTCTTGAATTTATATTCTGGTGGTTCGAATTTGGTACAAGTTAAGAATTTGTTTAGTATTGCTGGTATCTGGTATTGAAGAAGACATTCTCCGTAGCTTGTACGGGAAAAAGGAACTGGTAAGGGTTGATTACGGAGAGAGTATCAGGGGGAGCTATCAAATGAATGCTCATAAAGCTTCTTCTTTTTTGTATAAAGTAGTAGTTTATATGTATAAAGATCACTTGCTCTAGTAATATCGTGCTTTATGAACAGCTGATGAGTACGCAGTTTCCGAGAGTGCCCATAAAAATTTTCAAATATTCTGAGAACCTTCTTCTGCAACACTTCAAGTCTGTTTAGGTTTTGAGCAGTCGTTTTTGCCCATACTAGCGCGCAGTAAGACAAGCGAGAGTAGAAGTAGCCGTAATATATAGCTTTCTTTAGCCATAATGGAACTAGGTTTGATAACCTGTACAGACAGCCTACAGTTTTGCCCAATTCAGAAGCAAGCCTGGACACATGGGTATTCCACGACATGTTTTCCTCGAACCAAACACCAAGAAATTTTTGCTTGCGAACGCACTCTAATGTTGTGCCTTGAAATGAGAATTTCAGATGAATACATGGTTTGTTCGTAGGCCTAAAAATAACGTATTTTGTTTTACGTGCGTTTAATGCAAGTTTGTTTTCATTTAGCCACACTTCCAAATGCCTTAAATAATTCGTTACAGTAACTTGGAGACTTTTCATTGAATCAGCACTAAAAAAGACATTCGTATCATCAGCATACATAACTAGTTTTTCTGTGTAAGGGATATTACATATATCATTAATATAAACTATGAATAATAAGGGTCCTAAGATCGAACCTTGTGGGATGCCTTGCTTAAGTTCAATTTCTGCTGACGTTAAGCTTCCGACTTTAACATATTGTTTTCTGGCAAATAAGTAGTTTTTTATAAGTTGAAGAGCAACACCGCGTATTCCGTAGTCGAATAATTTTTGTTCTAGGATATCATGTTTTATACTATCAAAAGCCTTTTTCAGATCAAGAAACAATCCAACTGTATACAGCCTTCTTTCAAAATTGTTTAGTATCTCTTCTTTTACGTTTAATAGGGCTAATTCAGTGGACTTGCCTTTCTGGAATCCGTACTGAGCATTGTTTATTATGTTATACTTACTAAGAAAATTCCTTAGTCTGCAATTTATGGCAGATTCAAACACCTTCGATAGAATGGGCAAAACAGAAATTGGCCTGTAATTCGAAATGTCATTTAGAGCACCGCCTTTAAGCACAGGGCATACACGCGCAAGCTTGAGATCGGAAGGGAAAAGTCCAGAAACGAACATAAAATTTATGATATGAGCCAGGGGCTCCGAGATGAGATCCGCAACAAACTTCATAGGCGCCGCACTTAATTCATCAGAACCTGTTGCGACATTGTTACGTAGTATACGTATCGAGCTTAATACCTCAAACGGTGTCACTGGGGCTAAACTAATTGTTAGGCTGTCTTACTCTACGGCAGATTCTTTTCTGCGTACTCTGTTCAGAAGGCGGCAAATAGTCGCCGAAGTGGGCAAAATATTCATTCAAAGCCATAATAGCCGCATCATCGCTCATGTCTTGGGAGAGGGCTCTGACGTTGAAGCGCGTTTTGTTTTCCACAAATTGTCCCAGATTATTAACTGCATTCCATAGTTTGCGAGGATCATTATAAATCTTGGCGAATAGGCATTCATAGTATATCTTCTTAGCTTTTCTTATGTCGGCATTTAGTTTATTGCGATACGTTTTGAATTCTTTTAGAGCGGCTAGGTCACGTGTTTGAACAAACTTATGATACATTTTGTTTTTTATTTTGATTCTTTTGTGAAGGCTCGTGCTGATCCATGGCTTTCGGATTTTCTTTTTGTTTAATGTGTGCGATACGATGGGAAAATTGCTATCGTAACATGTTTTGAGATAGCGAAAGAAAACGCTATATGCGCGATCAGAACCCTGTTCTGCGTATACGAAAGACCAGTTCGTAAGCGATAGTTCCGAGCGAAATTTCTCAAGTGTGAGCTGGTTTATGACTCGATACGTTGTTTTGTCGGTGTAGTTAGGTTTCTTAGGTGCAGTAGAGAAAAGAGCGAAGACTGGTAAGTGGTGACTGAGGTCGAGTGAAAATAGGCCTGAAGCAATCTTATTTGTAGGCACGTTTGTTATGCAAACGTCCAGCAGTGTGGCGCTATGATCAGTGATTCGGCTGGGCAGCCTAATGGTGTTCGAACAATGATATGTGGATAGAATAGTTTCAACCTGCACGGTGGCTGCGTCATCGCTTATCATGTTGACATTTATGTCACCCATCAGAAAAAAAGGCACGTGCAATAAGTTTAACTTACATATAAGGCTTACACTTACACTTTAACTTACACTAAAGCCCTCCAAGAGCTCTGCCTCTGTCAGCTGAAGCAAATCATCGTCTGAGACAATGCCGCGGGCAGTGTTCATAGTACGGTGCGGAGTCACTGTCACTTGAGTGTCCCCAAATGACACGAGACTGGGTAACTTTTCAAATTGTTTCAGATTCTGGAGCTCCAAGAGGAGATCTCCACTTGCCATCCTTGTTGCCTTGTAACCTTGACCAAGAGCCTCAGTTAAAGGGACACTAAAGGTTACCAGAAACTCAAGTTAAAGTGGTAGAGCAATGTTCAAGAACGTCTAAGACGTCAAGATAATCGCGAACAGAGCTTTAGTAACCGAGAAATCAAGGTAAATGCATGACACGATTTGAGACCCCCCAGCGACATTCCGGTACTAGCCCGATGACGAAAGTACTCCTCATAATTTGTGTTACTAATACTCAACTACTCGTATTAAAAATATAATTTCATTTGATTATAAGACGGAAAAAAATTCTACTTGTCTACGTCTATTCGATTCTAAGAAAAATAACATTTTGACGTTACCCTTCAGTAATATGGGTGTTCGAAAGGTTTCGTTTTCGCTCGACTCTGCGCGCTCAACTCTGCGCCGCGCACGCTTTGGAGTTGCAGTAGTTTGGTTATCGCGTCGTGCTGTGAGGGTTCTGCTGGCTCGCGAAACTTTCATTTGGAACAAGCAGCGAGAATGCCACGTCCATGTGATGTCGTGGGAAGCCCTCGTTGCTTTCCCGCTCCGCAGAGCCGGTGTCGAGGCCGCCGTCGTAGTACGCAACAACGCCGGCAGCGTGAGCCCTCAGCAGCAGGTCGCGCTCGTCAGTGCTCAAATCGCTGAAGTTGAGCCCACCATCACGAGCCAATCTGTCGGTGTCAGGGTCCATCGCGACGAGCGTCAAAGTTTGCGTCATAGAATGAAGCACCAGCTTATGGGCGTCTTGTGCTGGAGTTTGAGGTATAGTAGCGGCGCCTGGTGGCGGTGCGGGAAACGACATCTGGGTCGTACCAGCTTGGGTCGTATTGAGCCCTGGCTGTGCCGAAGCACGTTTCTAGGCTGAGTTTTGTGTCGATTCACACTTTTTTATGCCCTGTTGCGAGTGCGAAAAGGCTCGTCACTTCTCACAGACCACGCCAACCACGCTGCGAGCTCGTCGCAGCCTATAGTTTAACGAAAACGGACTCTCCGTGTGCCGTGGGACGTAATGCTGGGAGCAGAAGGAATTGGTGATGCCGATCTGGAGAGACCTAGCGCAGCCTCGAAAAGGCGTCACCGTCATTACTTCTGCGTCGTGGGCTGCCATGAACAAGAAGGCCTGAATCCCAACATCAGATTCTACCGTTTTCCTTCAAGGCCTCACGAAGTGGAGCGTCGGGCGCGCTGCATAGCTGCAGTTCGTCGCGCTGAGTAAGCGAAACTTCGTGCCATACTGACTGCTTCGCCTGTCTTGAAGTTTGCTTGATTATCTGCGTTCGAAATTTCGGTCTTATGCACCTACAGTCCCGACAGCAGACCGCCATAGCAGCAGGCATGGCTGGTAATTCACGATTCGAGACCCGGCCACAGCGACAATTAACAATTCGACCGATGCGAAGTGGTAAAGTGTATGCAAATGAGCACAAATGGTCGGGCTCATTCGATGACAATTCACTACTCCACTACGAGCAGCACAAGTTAAGAGAGTTAAATGCGCTCATCCTTGATCTCAAGCCAGCACGTTGAGGCAGCGCAGCAAGGCAGTATTGATTGCAGCACATCGATGTTCGAGCGCTGTCATTAAAAGCTACATCAAGCGAGCAGCGCACAAGCTCGCGCTAAAGCGCGATTCGCACGCACGTGCAAGCTCATATCCATTGCATCAGTTTAGCGGCATGCAGTCAACAAAGATTGCAGGAGGCCCGCCGTTTGGCGGCATGTCGAAAGACCGCTGCCGTCGCGGCGCGTACGATCGTGCGCTCGAGCAGTTCATACATCGCGGCGCGTACTGTCGTGTGCTCGAGCAGTTCCGTACACATGATGTCTGCTTATCGCTGCTGTGGATTCATTTATAGCGCGCATTTCCTCGCATTTGTGCGCCTGAATCTAGCAGCTAGCATGCAAACCTTACCTGTAGTTCCACTTCGTACGCGACTCGCTTCACTTGCGATTGACACCGTGCTAAAACTTCGCCGCCTAATTTTTGAACGGCGCACACGTATTCGGCACTGCATAATTTCTAGCCTTTACGCAGCGTGCCACCCCTGAAAAAGTCTTCGGCACCCGATATACGCAGCAGGCCATGCTACAACACAACCGAAAGTGGCGGGTCCATATTGTAAACGTGCTTTCCGAAGCAGACGACCGAGCTTGGTCGACCGAGCAGCGCCCCCTGGGCAATGCAAGAGCCCCATGGTCGCGCGTTTCTCCTTCCGCTAGTCACCATACTCCCGCTTTCGCTCTGCTGTCGGCTCTGTCTTGGCTCTGTTTCTGGCCGCGCGTTTGCGTTTTGCGCAGAAAAGCCGTAGCGCCGTCTGCGGACGCCGTTCTACTCACCGATGGCGCAACGTCACTATGAGACCATGATGTCAGTACTCCTCGATCGGAGGGCAAGCGATTTGAACTGCGCTATAGGTATGCGGACGCTTCAGAACGCATTTTCTCTTAAAATAAGTCTCTCCTTGGCACGAAACAAGCGTTTCGAGGTTTCTGGGATGGTATTTCAACAGTCCACGTTGACTTAATAGTAACCTTTAGTGTCCCTTTAAAGACTTTGAAACTAGAAATGGGGAGATTGTGCGTACTTGTGTGTCTGACTTTTCCGAGTGAATCACATGTAATCGTGGGAAGTTGGGTCTTTCACGACCGAAGAACTTGAATACATCTTCGGTGCACCCTTTTTTGTGAGGGCGATCAAGGAGGGGAGGGAAGGAACTAGCCATAGAATAATGTAATTTTCGGCAATAACGCCAACCACCCACCGTGGAGCCCTACAAGGGGACGTTACAGGGACTGTAAAAACAGGTCCTGCAAACGCCAGCTGTACGTTATCACTATAATCAAATATGAGATAACTTAGGTTGGTTATTCACACAAGGTTAACCCTTGCTGCCTGGAAAAATTGGAAGTAAAAAGAAGCTAGGAGAAGACAGGAACGGTGGAAAGTGAGAGAAAGACGAAGGCTGGAGGGAGAGAGAGACAGGAAAAGGCAACTACCGATTTCCCCCGGGTGGGTCAGTGCGGGGGTGCCATCTATGTGAAGCAGAGGCCAAAGGGGTGTGTTGCCTCCGCCGGGGGGCCTTAAAGGTACAAACAGCCAGCATTAGCTCAACCCCCAGGATCCCCCTTTCCCCAGACACGGCTAAGCCGCGCACGGCTACACGCGGGAGGGTCCAACCCTCGTGTGCTCGGGTGCGTGGTGTCGCAACACACCAAATGCCTGCTGACGCAGACGCCCCTGCGGGGAGGGGAGCGCAATCAGCTTGTTTTGTTAAAGTTAAGAGAATAGGGAAGTGGTCACTTCCGTAAGGGTTCTTTTACGACTTTTCAATCAAGGTACGTCATTATAGATGGACAGGCTATGGTTAAGTCTATTGATGAATATGGCTTGTGTGGTGCTATAAAAAGTGGGTTCTTTTTTATTCAGCAGAACCGCACCGGTACATAAAAGAAAGTCTTCCACAGTACGCCCTCTTGCATCGCAGCGCGGGTCGCCTAAAAGCGTATTATGGGCGTTCAATCATCAGTTACAATGAATGGCTCAGGGAGCTGATTGACAAGCGTTTCAAGTTCCCTTAGTCGCATACGATGTTCGGGTGGTATGTAAAGTGAACAGACCATAACCAGCCTGTCGAATAGGATTTCCCTAAGTGCTACTGCCTCAAAATTAGTTTGAAGGTAGAGGTGTCGGTAAGCAACTGACCTCTAAGCTATAATAGCCACGCCACCAAAGGCGGCATTGCCATCATCGCTATTTTTGCGAAATAACGTGTGTTGTGTTAAGAAATTTGTATTTGATGTTTTCAAGTGTGTTTCCTGAACGCAGAACAGCCTAGGATTAAACTCATGTATTATTTCCTTGATGTCATCTAAGTTGTTCAGAATGCCACTGGATAACTGAATAAACTGAATAACTGAATAAACCGGATGAGATACACAGAATGGTGACCGAGATTAAAGCATCACAAGGTATACTGCAATCTGGTTTGCAGGGTGTGGAACGGAGGTTGACTGAAATGAAAACATCATTTGCTACATTACAGCAAACTACGAAAGAGTACAAGAATGTGTACAAGCAGTCGGTGTCCTGAAAAAATAATTCACACAGTTAAACAGAAAGACTGATGACATAGAAAATCGTGGTCGCAGGAATAACTTGGTCATTTTCGGTCTAAAGGAAAGTAATGAAGACAAAGCCATGCTTGAACAAGCTGTAATACAAGAGGCGTTTAAAGACAAATTAGGCATTGAGGTCTGTTTGGTAGAACACATTCACCAAATTGGTTCTAAAAACGCCCGTCGTGAACAACCTGTTATCCTGCGATTTTATGATTTTACCGAAAAGATGACAGTTCTGCGCAAATGCTTCAAATTGAAAGGCAGCGGCATATCGATATCGGAGCATTTTTCTGCGGCTGTCCGAGAAACATGTCAAAAGTTGTGGGACTCATCTAAAAACGAACGCAAGAAAGGTGATAAGGTTAATCTGCTGTTCAACAAACTTAATATTAATGATGATCTGTACCTGCTGGATGTGGCAAAAAACAAGCGAGTTCTACTGAATCATCGGCAAAAAACTGACAGCAGTACTAGCAGTCAGCAGGACTGACACTATAGCACCCCCGCACCACTTGCGATTCTAAGCTACAATGCCAGAAGTATAGTCAATAAAACTGTAAAATTAGAAGAATCATTGCTACTTTACTCCCCCGATGTGGTCATAATCACGAAAACGTGGCTACATTCCAATATACACAATTCGGAAATAGTCCCTCCCTCCTAAGCATTACTACGTTCAGATCGTGACGGCCATGGGGGTGGGGTGGCTATTGCCATTAAACAAAGTTTACCATTCCAGCAAGATGCCGGCATAGCTAACCATGAAAGTATTTGGTGCAATCTAAGAGTTAATGATTCTTCAATACTAATAGGTGCCATTTACAGACACCCAGAAGAGACAGAGGATTACCTAATAAAAATGCACAACTTCCTACATCACAAAGTTAACGATCGGACTAAATTGCTAATATCTGGTGATTTCAATCTTTCGGGAATTGATTGGGATGCACTGGCTATTGGCAGCAAGGAAGTGCATAGCTGTGAATGGCTCCTGGACATAATGTTCAGACTGTCTTTGACCCAAATGGTTAAGGAACCTACTAGGGTGGAAGGTAATTCTAGTACAATACTTGATCTCGCCTTCCTGTCAGACACATTATGTTCAACAGTTACCGTAGAAGAAGCCATCTCTGATCACAAGATGCTAGTATTACTGTTTTGTGACTTGAACACAAATATTAATCGCACAACCAGTCCCACAAACATAGCAGTTAAAGATTATAATAGGGCAGAAGATGAGTGTAATTGACTACCTTGATATAGCTTTAGACAATTTCTCAAACGGACCATCACGATGCGTGAACAGCCTGTGGTTAAAACAAAAAAAGGCGATTGAGCATTGCGAATCAAACTTCATAACAACAAGGTATAAAAGGATTAAACGCAAAACCCCGTGGGTAACATGTTCAATAATTCACCTGAAAAGAATGCGTAGAAATAACAAAAGCAATACACGAGAGGTGCTCGCATTATCGTGTCAACTGAAGTTGGAAATTAAGACAGCGAGGAGTAAATTTTTTTCCGAAACACTAGCAAAATATTTGAAAACTGAACCCCAAAAGTTCTGGCGCTATTTGGCAGAACCAAAAAACCACACGAAGAAATTAGAAGTTGCGGGAGTAGTCGTTCAGGATGAACACAAGATGGCAAATTCTTTCAACGAATATTTCCAATCTGTTTTCACGAGAAAAACTGCCCTAAAAATGCCCGAAACAACTTTTAATTCTTTGATGCCTGACATAGCTATAACTGAGGATGGCGTGCTAAACCTCCTTTTACAGGTCGACACTAAAAAGTCGCCCGGTCTAGACAGTATCTCAAATGTATTTTTAAAACGTTATGCACCACAAACATCTTCTTTCTTACATGCACTTTCTGTCGAGTCACTAAAAACTGCCACGCTTCCTACTGACTGGCTTCGTGCAAAGATAATCCCTATTTACAAAGAAGGAAATAAATGCTGGTTGACAACTACAGACCCATATCTCTTACAAGTGCTTGCTGCAAGCTTATGGAGCACATTCTTAATAAATCAATTACGAGTTATTTGGAAGCAAATAACTTATTAAATTCGATGCAACACGGTTTCCGGGAAGGACTATCAACAGTAACGCAGTTATTAGAAATACACAGCTTCACGAAAGTAATAAATAGCAGAGAACAAGTTGACAGTATATTTATCGATTTTTGTAAGGCTTATGACCGTGTCGTACACTGCCAATTAATTCACAAATTAAAGCTCATCGGCATTAATTCGACAGTAATAGCATGCATAGAAGCTTACCTATCAAACCGCACACAATATGTCATGATAAATAATAGTGAATCAGAGAACCTCGAAGTGGTTTCCGGTGTACCACGGCGATCCGTGCTTGGACCACTATTATTCCTCATATATGTTAATGACATCAGCTCTTGTGTCGATGATGGGGTGAAAATCCGTCTTTTCGCTGACAATTGCGTGATTTACACAGTTGTGTGGGAACCAGATGATCAATTGAAACTGAACATGTCATTAAATAACATTGCCCTGTGGTGTGAGAAGTGGGGCATGAAAATAAATGTATCGAAAACTAAATGTATGAGCGTCAGTCTAAAAAATTGCAACTGAGGTTTAACTACACATTAAATGGGTCCGAGCTCAAACAAGCAGACACCGTTAAATATCTAGCAGTAACACTTACGTGTAATTGGAAATGGGACGTGCATATTAAAACTTGTGCAAAAGCGTTTAGAACACTAGGATCTTTACAAAGGAAATCAGCCATGACACCTGCTGAAGTAAAGTTGAACGTCTACAAAACCTTAGTCAGATCCATCTTAGAGTATGGAAGCATAGTATGGAAGCCTCATCAACAGTACTTAGCAGATAGGCTGGAAATGGTGCAAAATAGAGCATTACGATTTATATACTCAAAGTATTCTCGGTACAAAAGTGTCAGTGCACTTAGAAAACAAGCTTCGGTTTCACCTGCTGAACATCAACGGAAGCCCACTACAGCGGCGGACATTATCAAGCTGTATCCTAAGCTCCCCACTACAGCGGCGGACATTATCAAGCTGTATCCAAAGCTAATGTGCGTCGGGAGCTATCTGAACCTATACACTATGTCGTGAGAGAAGAAACGTTGGTTGAAGGAAGAAATACAGAAGATGCTCAACGCCGGTGTAATCCACCCATCAACCTCTGCCTTCGCTTCTCTGATCGCCATTGCTCCTAAAGGAGATGGCATATTTCATCTCTGTTACAGGCTGGTCAACAAACAGACTGACTTATTTCCTTTTCCAATGCCACTTATCGAAGAAATCATCAATGAAACAGAGGGCTGTAAAATCTTTTCTTGCTTGGACCTGTGCAAGTCACTGTCAAGTCACTGACAAGTGCCACTGTCGGAGGAGACTAAAAAGTTTTCCGCCTTCATGACACTCACCCGCATGGTTTCAGGAGATGATGAACAATGTTCTAAAGCAATATGTCAGAATTTTGTGCAATGTTTACGTTGATGACATCATTGTATATTTTAGATCTGGGCAGGAGCACACCGAACGCCTGGCGAAGGTCTTACAAGC
Source organism: Dermacentor andersoni (assembly GCF_023375885.2). Lineage (NCBI taxonomy): Eukaryota > Metazoa > Arthropoda > Arachnida > Ixodida > Ixodidae > Dermacentor > Dermacentor andersoni. The sequence goes on along the minus strand of NC_092820.1, from coordinate 2,173,082 downwards.
ATTCAGCAATGCGAATATGAAGATAAATGAAAAGAAGGGCGATTTCTTTCAGCCCAAGGTCATTTTTCTCGGTAGAGTGTTCGACGGTGCTACCGAAAGTAACAAACAAGACTCTGTAAATCGGATTTCCACATTTAAGAAGCTGCATGACCTTCATTCGCTGAGTTTTCTTTGGACTAGCAGGGCACTCCAGGGCTTTCATTAGATATTTTGCAAAGATGACAAGTGCCTGACCGAGCTGACAAAAAAGGATGTTCCTTTTATTTGGTCTGATGATTGTGAAGTATTCTATCAAGAATTAGTGCACTGCATCTCGTCTGACCCAGTACTAATGCTGACTTCAGCCTGCCGTTCGAGATGAACACAGATGCATCACATCATCGTACAGGGGCAGTGCTGTATTAGAGAGACTGCAGTTCTCCACTAAATTGACAACTTCGAGTCGTAGGGTACAATTCCTGCACCTTTAACACTTCTCAGCTCAACTACGCTACGATAAAGAAAGAGGCCCTTGCCGTTTTTATGGCAGTGCGATACTTTAGATAATACATAGACGGCAGAAAATTCAAACTGTATACGGACCATCAGGCTCTGACCTATCTTCAGTCAGTCGGAGCCAAGAGGAAAGCTGGCGCACTGGATAAACGAACTGCAGCAGTATGATTTCGAGGTTATCCACCGGGCAGGAAGCGGGTTGACGGATGCAGATGCATTAGCTAGACTGGCGGTCGAAGTTACACATGAAGTGTTAAACATGATGAAACTACAGGAAGGATGCGAAAGTCTACAGTTCGCCATAGAAGGTTCGTGGTGCCAGACTCGTTCCAAAAGTGCTCCACATGTACCATACACTCCTAACTCTGGCGGTCATGATGGTTTCTGGCAAACCTATAAGTTTCTATAGAGGTTCACGTGGAAGAATATGAAGAGAGATGTAGACAATTATGTTTGGTCATGTCACTTGTGCCAGGTCAATAAGGCAAAGTACCGGCCGTGGCCGCATGAGCTCATATTACCACTTCACTCAAATGCACCTTTCAAAGTAGTGCATGTGGACATTGCCAAGTTGAAAAAGAAGAGCGAAGGTGTGCGCCAAATGCAGTCATTTCTAGTGGCAATCGACCGATGCACAAGCATGGTAGCTGCATGCCCTGGAAAAGAAGATACAAGTAGTGTTGTTGCACTTCTTGACCGGGCGATGTTTCGAAATGAAAGATTAGTCTGACAATGGAAGCGCATTCATGAGCAAGAAGTTTCAGCAGTGGGCAGACAGTCGCGGGGTTGTGCTGCGGTGCTGCTCTCCGTATCACCCCCAAGCCAATGGATTGGTGGAGAGAGTTATCAGTGATATAAAGCAGTTTATGTCAATGTACCCAAATTTCTGAGGAGGATGGAAGTGCTGCCTAGAAGCAGCCGTTGCACATCGTAACAGGACAAATACCACAAGCCTTGGATGTTGCCCCCATTTTGTCACTAAGGTGAAGTGCTGAAACTGTCCGCCGACCAGTAGCTTGGAATTTCCGACAAACTTCAGCTAACTGAACAAACAAAAACCACCGAGGAGTGCAGCAGATATCCCGAAGCAATGAAATGCCAGTTTGACAAGAGGCATCGTGGACATATACCTGATATCAGGTTAAACGACTTTGTTCTTGTCTGAAAGGGACTACCAGGAACTGAGGTAAAATTCTTGGTCCGTACCTGGTCGTGCAAATGTGTGCAGCAAAGCGTACTCAAGACTGTTGGGTATATGAACAGTGGACAATTAGAAGTTGCAGCTGTCAGCAACGTCCTTTCCCCATCAGCCCAGGAGGGGTGAGACTTAAAAGAGGGGGAGTGTAAGGGAGAAGACGAAAAGGAAAGGTTGGGGGGAGAAGTGACAATAAACAAGGATGGTTAACTTGTCATACTGACATATCTCACTTTTATTACAACTTCAACATCCGACTCTCAGCATGTTGTCGTCATACCGTTGTCATCATGCCATCGCAGTCATACTGTGGTTCGACCATTGTCGTCACTTCACTAACGTCATTGAATTGTCATCCTGTCTCGTCACGCCACCTTCATTGATCCATCAATGTAATTTCTTGTTCGTCATTTTATCCTAATCATATGCATGGAAGCAGCCAACGAAGTGTTGCAGCAGCTCTGGGAGCAGCAATAGAACTGCCTGTTGGCCTAGTTGGTGATTGCTAAAAGATGTTTTTTGCCGCAATTGAACACTCACAAAAGAAAAGCCCGTGTTGTCTTTATGCGTCTTTCTTTTGTGAGTGTTCAATTGCGGAAAAAACATGTCTTTTAGCTGGGAGCAGCAAATTTGGAAGACTGGAGCAAGTTTGGAGCAGGAATTATTCGTTTTGGAGCAGAAGATGCATGTTTTGAAGCATGCTACATAAGGCTCAACATGAGGGAAATACAGACATATCAAGAAAAGATGTTATTTGACTTTGCAGAACGCTATCAGGTTAGGGCAAATCAGTTCTGCAGAAGTCCGCAAGGTCGAGGAAAGTTCACTAAAGGAAAAAAATGTTATAGGCTCAACAAAAGAAACCTATATGCGTTCCTTCACAGTTCAGTTACATATCGGACATGCCAGCATGTCCCGAAAAATTCCCTAAATGTAGATGAAAAAAAAAAACACACCAAGGGATTCACATGAAAAGCACTCATTGTATGTCAACACTCTTGTGAATGCTAATCAAGAGGTTATTTTTTTTTCGTAGTGCACAAGCAACTAATATTGAATTAGTAAACAATAATTACCTCATCATCAGCATCATCATCATCATCAGCCTGGTTATGCCCACTGCAGGGCAAAGGCCTCTCCCATATTTCTCCAACTACCCCGGTCATGTACTAATTGTGGCCATGATGTCCCTGCAAACTTCTTATCTCATCCGCCCACCTAACTTTCTGCCGCCCTCTGCTACGCTTTCCTTCCCTTGGAATCCATTCCGTAACTCTTAATGACCATCGGTTATCTTCCTTCCTCATTACGTGTCCTGCCCATGCCCATTTCTTTTTCTTGATTTCAACTAAGATATCATTAACTCACGTTTGTTCCCTCACCCAATCTGCTCTTTTCTTGTCCCTTAACGTTATACCAATCATTCTTCTTTCCATAGCTCGTTATTACCTCACTTATTGGATAAAGATATTGGTAAAGAAATCCTAGGTTGCTTTAAATCCAGTTATCGCTCATGTTTTAACATCTTCCACAACTTTTTCATTGACATCTCGCCGATTTGGCGAGTTTATAAAGTCAGCTAATTAGACCTATTTGTGCACAATGACCAATACTCACAGTGACAACCGTGAAGAACACTCGTCAACAAGTGAATGCCATTCATGTAATGCCTTCAGTTATTTTTTATTTCTTGGTGATATTCACATAGAATAGTAGAGTACCATGAATAAATGCAAAGTTACTTTGTTGGTCATTGCATGTTTACCAGTATTCCAAATAACTTAGCGAGAAGAAAGGAAGAATTCTGACATTTATGAAAACTATAAAGGGAAAAGAAGTGTTCGGTGGCTTTCCGATCAGCATCACCAACCAATAGTTTGCACAAGCTCAATTATAAGGGCTGCCCAATAAAGTCAATGTAAAACTGCAACCGATATTTTGAATGCAAAACAATGGTTTCTTAAAATTTTTGGACTCTTAACTGCACAAGTTGCATCGTCAATATCATTGCTCATAAAGCAATTTCTGTCGGCGTATTCTCTGGCCTTTTACGACCACCATTCAGTTGCTACGATAAACTAAAATCGAAACTTTACATCCTCGCAGAGTAAACAGTTGGTTGAAGGAAAAAACCAGTAAAAAAACACAAAGGACAAGAGGAGTGGTTCACACCACAATGACTGGACTATCAACTGAGCTTTATTAGAAACGGCGTAGTCCCAGCAAGTTGTACTCCCAGCAAGTTGCAGTCCCAGCAACTATGTACCAACTGACCCAGATTTCAACCCTTCTGTAAACAGTTGGGCTTGATGGTTGAGCAAGTAGAAGGCTACAGCGCAGTAACCGACAGAGACAAAGGAGGCACACACAGTATGCAGTGCTCTGTGCATCTGTGTGTGCCTCCTTTGTCTCCGTTGGTTCCTGCACTGTAGCCTTCTACTTGTATTTACATCCTGGGTTAGCATGTTGCGGCTGCAAAAGTCTGATGTTGTATAGTGTGGTTGTGCAGAATATAGAGTACCCGCAGTGCAAATTTGAATGACGATTACGGTTGCCATCAGATATTTCGGGTCATGGAATTTCACGAAAGCAAGCAGCTCATTTGTCATCGTGCCGCACTACCAACCTGTTAACCAGATGTCATGTATGTGGAATATATTTTAACATTACATGCATGGTGTTTGCCATTAATCGACGCAGATTTACCACTAGGATGTACAAGCGAGCTCTAAAATGTATAACGACAGACCATATGATTTATTCATTCAGTTGAGAGCATGTTTTTTTTCCCCAACTGTACCATAAAAGAGGTGCCAGTTCAAATCATGTTTAGCTGGTCCGCATATCACCCAAACAAAAGACTTATATAAAATATTTGTGATACATTGTGTAGCACAAAGGATTTTCCCTTTCCAGTGGCCAAGTTTCAATGTTTGACTAAACACATTCACTTCAATGATGGCAACGCTGAAACGGATTGCTTAAGCTTGACTTCTAGGGCTAAATGCTAGCCAACACATGGCTGTGTGGTTGTCACTGAACATGAACATCCCACAAAATTTAGCGACTTCATTCGAAGTTGGAGTTTTGGTGCAATTGGAGCAGCACTTCCATCCCTGTAATCAGCTGTCATCATTCAATTGTGATTGGAAGCTGTTGTCATGCGATTGTTGTCACATAGATGCTATCGTGCATCCATTGTCATACCGTCATCATCATGCCGCCTTGATCGCACCATTGTCATAATTCCAGATTCTTCATCCAGTTATCATCACACGATTGTCATATAGTCATCATCTCATTGTCCTCATGTCGTCGTTTGTTGTTGCGCCATCATCATAATTTAAGAATCGACACCTTATTGTCGTCGTATGCCTTTGTCATACCATCAATATCATTCCTCTATAATTGCATTGTCACAGCATCGGTGTCATATTGTCATCGTCATTCCACCGTGCTTATGGCTGGTCTTGGCAAGCGAGTGCCATAGCAAAGTGGGACGATAATGGAGTATGTGACAAATAGCCAAAGCAATGCAATTTTCGAAATCACCAGTACGCATGTAAAATAAAGTCGTGAAAAATACGGTCTGTCGCTCCATTGCTCGAATGCTATTCGCATTACCAACAATAATCATTGTGAGATGAGTGCTGCTGCAGTTTTTTTCATCTCCTTCAAGCCAAAAATTGGCCCATGCAGAAGGGGTTACATCACGCAAGATTACAAGTGATTCAAACAAACAAATCAACAGTAGCCAACAACATGTCCAGTCAGCAACATATGAAAACACAGATAAAGAGGCATTTCATCGCAAATAGAAAGTCGTTAGCTTCAAAAATATTGAGCAGAAAAGAATTCCCCTCTTCTATTGACTGCAGAAAAAAAACTGTACTTACGACTGTTTGTTCTTGCCAAACATTGGAGTTAATGAGTGACTGTGGCTTTCACAAGCTTGTCGATTCTTAAAGGGACTAACAACTGGCCAGAATGTGTTGCAAAACGTTGATGGAAATGAAATGACTATGATTTATAGTGATAGAATCCAGCATGCTGTTTGGGGTTTAAGTAGGAAATATAATTTTAAATTGGCAAAGAAAGTAAGAAAAACCAGTATGTGGCGAGGCGAGGCCTGGCGGTGAAATCTTGATACTTCGAAACGTAGTCAAGAGATTACTGTACGTAAGTCAACTGTCCTTAGGTACAGAATAATTACTGTTTAAAGTTGCAGTACGTATATTAGACACTTGCGCTTCATGCCATGCGTATTACGAAGTAAAGGAAGTCCACGCTAATGAGCGGCACTTGCATTGTCCCAAATGCTGGCGGGTACACATGCTGTTGTACGCGTGCAAGTGTAGCACGAGTTTGCAAGTACCCAGAGTTTTATGATGTCCGTGATACAAGATGCCATCGACGAGTTGTGCCGTAACCATAAATGGGTGAGTTTTTTTACCTTCGTGTTGGCGTCACTGTCACCCTGCATCGACGTTGAGCTCTCCGCCGACCGTCAGCAGATTGTCTGCGTCAGAAGTATAACATAGGTGCCGACACGAAGGAAAACACACTGTCGCCGACAGTCAGCAGACCGAAATCGGTGTGGGGTTGGCCTAGTGCAAGTGAGCATTTACCAATCGGCATTCTCCAGGTGCGCTGCTTGTGGCGGGGACTGTGGTGTATCGAGCAAGTCGGATTTGTTGCTTCCTTTGCCACTTTCGTCCATTAAAGCATGACGTTCGGGTGCTACTTCGTAAGGATCTACATTCCGAGCATGCATGCGAGCTAAAATACTTTGTTCCAGCTTGCTCAGGTCTTCGTGAGATGACGTCGAAAATCAGAAGTGCACGCTTGGCTACAGCAAAACGGACCGCGCATCATGTGTAAAAGCATCGTTTCATTTTCGATGCGCTTGGTTTCCTTTTGACTAATCAAATACCAAAGTAGTTGGACAGGAAACTATTATCACATAACTACTTTAACACTTCTAGAAAACATGAAATGCAGAAACATTGACTTGATAAAGAAAATAATACTTTCTCACACCTATACTTTCTCACACCTGACAGCATTCTGAACTCGATGCGCATATTTACTTGAAATGTTTAAAAATATCGGAGGTGGCTTGGGGCCCTTTAACGTTTGCGGTGCTCTTATCAGTTTTCTTTTTCAGTACTGTAATTTACAAAGGGTGGTCGGACAAATGTCAGATATTAGGGTAGGCCAGCTTAAGTTATTCGTAATAGTCACTATGAGGTATTGGTATTTTCCTACTTCTGAAAGCTTGCAAACTTTGCGTGTTAGCATGAATCGAGCCCAGTTTGGTGCTAGGTTAGAGCCGTCATTTCCGAGAGCTGCTGACATGTTTGTTGATGCAAAGCTTTTTGGGCTCCCACTAAATCAGTGAAATAGCATGCCCAACGCAAAACCCAAACACAGTTTGCATCTCACACATGCAAGTTGCTGCACAGTGGCCCCAAACGTTTGGGGCCCATATTGTAAAAGACTCTAATAACCAGTTGCGAGGCTTCAATGCGCAACTGTGCGTGAGCAATGGACTGGGTGAGCAGACGACCTTTGGTGGTGCGCTCGTTATCTTGCTTTGTGGACACAAACCATCAGTTGCACTGCACCACGAGCAGGGACCGAGATTTGTGCCAACTACCGCACGGTGCTCAAAACCAGTTTCTGCCTCGCCATATGCACGGCGCTAAATCGCCCATGCTAGCGGGATGATTCCTCTCCTTAGTTATCTTGTTTTGCGGCCTTCACTTGAACCAGTTTACCACGGGGAGTACTAGATAGGGCCACAATGGCGAATGTGGAACATCCTTTTGACCGATGGCGCCACATAACACGTGAACTTTAGGAGCAGGAACAACTTGTTAGTGCAGCACTTGTGCCGTTTGCTGTCCCCTTTGCACTGTCATCAAAGTAAACCTGATCTGATCCTCCCAATTTTAAACCCTATTGCAATCTAAAATGCTGCGCTTTTGTTCCATCTGCTTCCCATTTACTTACAGTTGGGCAACAGCCACACTCTCAGACTGGCCTGTGCAAGTCTTGTGACCTCACTGATTGTTTCTTGGCAGCATGTCGCAGTGGTGTGGTAACACTGCCATCATTAGTGACCATCAAATCCGAAAGCAAACAATTTTTATGAGCAAATGCAACATCGCAACTCTGCAGTTTACTACACAGCGTGCGACTTGTTGTAGTAGCACATACCGCACACACTATGTACCGCATGTTCTGTAAACAAGAGTGTGTTTTCCATACAAACTTTATTTACCAGACAATATGCTAGATGGTCTGTTTGGCTAAAAGTCATGAAAACGGCTTCACAGCGCCCAGGTGGCTGCCAGCAGCTGTACAAGGTGCATAGGTTCAGATTACAGATACAGTCGATTTCCATTAATTAGATCCTGATGGTACCAACAAAACTGGTAGAATTATCCGGGAGGGTCGATTTAAACAAATGGCAGAAAAAAACGCCGAAACCCGTTGTTTTATTTGACATTTGCCTTTCGAGTTAGCTGCGCTGCTATACAGCGCTGGTTTGCGGTGAAGCATACTAAGCTAGGAAAGGCACCACTGTTATGGGACATAGATCGTACCCTGGAAATTCAGAGCTTTTACATCATTACGCCTTCCTTTAAGCACAGATGGCTTTTCTCCGCTTCTCGGTGCGCGGTGCGCGTGTATAATTAAGAAATGCGTACTAGGCCCGTATACAAGGCACGCATGACGGGCGCAACGAGGCTCGCCACAGCAACGTCAGAAACGGCTTTGAATGGCTGCCTCGTATGATCGTCTAGGTGCTCATGCTGTGGCGAGAGATGGCGCGTGTGCGCCTGTATAATTAGGGAACGTGTACTATGTACCGGGACAGTGAACCGCATAACACGACTGTATTGCAGCGAAGCCGACAAGTTCGAATAACGCAGCGAAGGCCATTTTGGAGATTGAAATAACGGAGGTTTAGCCACGTAGAAATGTATGGGCACCAGCAGGGAGCTTTGGTCGGGATCGACTTAAGCAAAAATTCGAATTAACGGTAGCCTGCTGTACGCTGTGACAAAGGTAAAATGAGAACAAGCAAATTGCAATACATAAACATCTTGAAGGGGCAGCGCAAGACGACGAAGACAGAAGGCAGGAACACACAGGACAGCGCTGAACTCACAACTTTATTCGAAGGCATACACGAACTTGTGTGCCACAACCCATAGCCAAGTGCTACCCATCGATGGCGTCATAATCAGTGTGCAGGTAAAAATGATATGTCCTGTAATCTAATGCTACACTATGAGGCGGTTTAAAAATTGATTGTGTACATAGCATATTTACAGTCACATAGTTACGCTGAAAATGTAGCAAAAAGAAAATGATTTGCAAACAGTCTAATCCATATAATTTATACATACTTAGTCCTTTTCTAGCACACAATGGAAGTATGAACCTACTTTGTTTACTGCAACTGGTTGTATTTTCACACGTTTATCATTGCTGGGGCACTGTGTGCCAAACTTTGGTACATATAAGTTGTGTGAAACTGCGGTACAGACCATATATGTGTGTTTCTTGTAGGTACTGTAGCAACATGATGCTCTAGACATAACAAGACTGTAATGTTAGTCATGTAGGGTTTTATGGTGCAAAAGCAATAAGATGTTCAAGAGTTCACTGTTGGAAAAGTACAGTTTGTTCAACAAACGAAATGGGTATACGTTGTCAATCCATACAGTAGAATCTCGATGATACGAATTTCAAAAAAGTTTGAATTCCAACGAAAAACATGCGAGGCAGTTTCACTGCTTCGCCCCTGGCTGCACGTCCGGCTATGTGTCGTCGAGGCGTCAGCGTGTGTCTCTTTTCTGTGCCGGAGGACCCTGCATACTTCCAAGCTTGGCGACGAGCTATCCCTCATGCCGACAAATCTTTGGACGCGAAGTCGGCGCTATGTTAGCGTCATTTCGACGAGCAGTTTATTGAGCGTTGTTTCATGCACATGATAAACGGTGAAATTGTGCAGATTCTGCGAGAGCGGCTGGTGCTGAAACCCAACGCGGTTCCAACTGTATTCCCCAATGTTCCCGCATATATCTCGAAGAAAGCGCCGAAGAAAAGGACATCAAGAACTTCAACCTGCGGTTTGCCTTCGAAGACCCGGCGCCAGGAATCAAGCGTGTCTGTTTGTGCAGAACCAATGGACTCGTGTAGTGCAGACAGCGATTTTAACCAAGTGCCAGAAATTCCTGATGTTTGCAAGTGTGATCTTCCCAGTGCTTACTGGGCTAGACAGCTGATTGCTGGAGCCGGCAACGTCACAGTGTTTAGCGTGTGTGCTCTAGAAGGTGAGAACATATATTTTGAAAAGTATGCGCTGATGACATCAAATGAGAAGACAGTTTAGGCGACGGTTTTTGTGCAAGCCACAAAAGTCAAGACTGTTCATATTAGTGACATGGAAATGGCAGAAGTTGCTTCACAACGTGGACTCCTTGATCCCATGCAGAGGATTTGGTAAAACTGGCGAATTTGAAGCAAACGCCAAGCGCAAAGACAAGACCTGTGGTAGCAGAACTTTCAGCTCATCCTGCCGCGGAGTTGCTCAGACGCTAGAAAAAGCTTTTACACAGTGCAAGCACCTCAGGAGACTGCTGCTTAATCAGGCATCCTACAGAAGAAGAAAAGTAAAAACCAGGGTCCAGTCGCTTTCGTATAGGTTGAAGCTGCGAACAGCACAAGCGAAAAGGCATAGGCTAAGTGTCCTTCGAGCCAAATTATGCATTGAGCAGTTGATGCAAATGAATACGCAGCTTGATTCTGCGGTCTTTGAGGAAGCAGTCAAGGCCTTACCCATGAAGCAGCAGCAGCAGGTCAAGGCATGCATTGCAGCATCGAAGAGAAAATGTACGAAAGGAATGAAGTAGGGAAAGTGAGTGGGCACTGGAGTGCTTGATAATGTGCAAGAAGAGCCCCAGACTTTATGAGCACATAAGCAGAAACAAAATAATGACCTTGCCTTCTCGAACATCCTTACATCGATATCTAAAGAGTTACAGGAGTGGGTTTGGCCTTAGCGAGAAGCTGTTTGGTGCCGTGGCAGAAAAAACAAAATCAATGGACTCATTCCAGCGCTATGACGGACTCCTAATTGACGAGATCAAGCTATCCGAAAGCTTGAGCTTAGCATCCAATGGCACCATCGAAGGTTTTGTGGGCCTTGGAAAGTTCACACCTGAAAGTGAGCGCTCCATGACATGTGACCATGGCCTTGTCGTCCTGGTTTTGCCTTTTACTGGAATGTGGCACCAGATTATTGGTGTGTTTGCATCCCACAGCAATGTGAAGTCGGACACTTTAGGCAAAATAATCCTCGAAGCTGTGGTTATGTGCGAAAATGCCGGCTTGCACGTATATTTCATCGCTGCTGATGGAGCTGCGTGGGGCAGCTGTATGCGGCACTTGTTTGGCATACACAGCCGAAAAGACAACACGGTCTGTAGAAGGTAGCACCCTACTGACCCAGAACGCTTCCGGTTCTTTATATCTGACTTTCCGCATCTCGTGAAGTGTGTCAGGAATGTTTTTGTTCTAACAGGTTTGAAATTACCAAAAGGCCGTGCCAGTGTTGATCCGATTGATTGTGCCCAAAACCTTGATGAACAGCATGACATGACCCTCAGAGCCATGCCTCATATTAATAAATCAGTCGTGCGGCCGAACGGTTTCGAGAAAATGAGGGTTAATTACGCATTCAGCCTTTTCAGTGATGAAACACTGAGAGGTCTTTTCTTGTATAATGAACAGATTGAAGAAAAGCATGGGAGCACGGCTGCAACAGTCAGCTTTGTGGAAAAAATGAGAAGGCTGATTGAGGCCATGACATCAAGGTGCAGCTTCGATGCACTCAGGCCTGGAGGGACACACGAGAAGTGCATTTAAAGTGTTTTTGACTTACTTGGATGCATGGGAAGCAGCTGCTGGCCTTTCTTAGTCGCCGTACAGCAGAGGGATTTCGTGAAACCTTATCAAGTGCCTTGCACCTGCTCCGCTATGTGACAACGAAGTTGAACTTACGCTACATGATGACTTCCTGTTTGTGTCAGGACTCTTTGGAGAGACTGTTTGGAGTCATCAGGCAAATGTTTGGGTGCAATGACCATCCAACTCCCTCCCAAATTCTGATATCTGTGAATGCTTTAAGCTTCCAGAATTTGGCTAAGTCACCGATGGGAAGCAATGTACCTTCAGGACTACTAAGGACCCTGCTCGGAGATGAAAACAGAAACAACAAGACCACTCAAAGGAGACTGGATGAGCTTCTGGATGTAGGCAACCTTGCCGAAGCACATGAAGTGCTAAGTGAATGCGGCCACGGCATCCAGATTGCTGCCATGGTGGCTCAAGCCAGCGATTCCAGACATACATACAGACATGGCTGGCTACGTAGCAAGAAAGAACATTGCAAGCACAAAGTGTGCAGAGTGCAGCCAGCAGCTTCTACAAGGGGAGGACGAAGCAGCTCCAGTTGCAGCATGCTTCACTGCTGCTGTTGACTGAGGAGGCTTGCTCTACCCATCAGCCAAGCTCAACGCACTCGTGACCTCTCGAGAACACTTTCACCCACTGCTTTAGTGTAAGGCAAATCAACACTGACAGCATCATGGATTTGGTTTCATTCCTGCAGTTGAGAAAGCTGACCCTTGTTGGCTGCCGTAATCACAGTATGTCCCTCACAAACAAAATTATCAAGTTTTATGTTCTTACTAGGCTCCACTTCTATGTCAAGGCCCAGAATTGCAAGCGAAATGCTACGCAGGGAAAAATGAAAATGCTGAAACTTAGGAGGGTGCTCTAAGTTGCATATTTCTTCAAGGTCGAACGTCTTAATATTTTATTGAGTGGAAAGTGATATCGTTGCCTCCCCATTTATTAGTGGGTGTTCAATGTTTACTGTTTTTCTTTCAAATTACACAGAAGCATGCGTAAATGTGATATCTTGTATTTTGAATTACCCTGAATGTATGATGTGCAGTGCTTTGCTATTACTACGATGTGCAATAAATTTTTGCTATGCTTTGTATTACCTGTTCTGAACCCCATTAACATTTTTTAGGAGTAAGCTGACACTTCATATTACTGAAACTTAAGGAGTGGAAGACACCGGCCAAAGAACAGCCAACCCTTTTTTCTCTCATTTAATACCCCTTTTAATTTCCTTTTTACATATTCCTTTATGCCCTGAGGCAATAAACAACGTTATTAAAAAAATGCAATCGCACGGACCCGAAACATATTTCCATCCTAATTCTTTTGGTCTGTGCCTCCTACTGTCGTCATGCACTTTCTTGACCACACGGGACTCATTCGGACCCTTCAATTCCTGAAACTGAAAGGATTCGCGAATAACGCTTTATATATGCCGATGTGTTACACAGCAAATGTATTGCAGAGGCAACCACTCGATTTTAATGGTTTTGTTTGTGGGGTTTCACGTGCCAAAGTGACTCAGGCTATGAGAGATGCCGTAGTGGAGGCATGAAGTACTCTGGAAATTTCGACCACCTGGGGTTCTTTGACATGTACTAACATCGCACAGCAAACGGGCGCCTTGTTTTTCGCCTCCATCGAAAAGCGGCCGCCCCGGCTGGGATTCCATCCCTCATCCTTGGGCACAATGATCGGGCGCCCTAACCACTGCACCACCACAGCTTAATATTGCATTCTGTCAGCCGTAGTCACATTCGACTAGCGTTTAATGAGCTCAACCATTGCTTGCAACAGCATCACTGAAAGGCCGACGCGTTGCATGCACGGCAGGCCTGCGTCCTTGCGTATTCTCAAAGCCAGCGGCGCGCACCGTTACGGCCAACAGCGCCACCTACGCCCGGCTTGAAATGGAGGAGCGGCTTCCATCCGCCGTTGGCGTCACCTCTCCCTTCTAGCCACCATGGCCCTACCCCCTCTGTGCGCTAGGAGAGAAGTGCGAAGGAAATGACGTAGTAGGTTCTCCTCTATTTTGCTGATTTTTTATTTCTTTGCAGTAGCGGCCACGCCTTTCGGGCCCCAATGGCGGCTTTGTTTTGGTTCTGTGTGCTCACACGTGTTGCTCCATGGGTTTTGTACCGTGGCATAGGCGCCGTGCAGGCAGGTTTGCGTTGGTCTCCGTGTCTCCCAAATGTTGCTGTAGCCAGGTGGGACACGAGGAACTAAAGTTCGTGAAATGAATGTGCATGCAACACTGTACGCAATGTGCCGTGCCACGGCAATGGCAACGGACGAAGGAATATCCGCGGGAAATATTGCCCTCTTTGGCGGAATCATGCTAACGTGCCATCGCAGGCCGAAACCGATGCGTTTCAGAATCTGTACAATGAATGCCTTGCAGGTCAGTGATTCCTGCTTTTGACAGGGCATATGGTGCATTTGCAGCATGTAGACGTATGTTATGAACACATAGTTCATGTTCAGTAGCAACTTGCTTTTGTGCATATTAAAACACATGTTGCTTAATTGTTCCTCGCAGTACTTGCAACAGCACAGTCTTTTAAGCACAGCGCGTTTGAGGTGCACACTTGCACACCTGCACATGCACACCTGCACGTGTACCAATACACGTGCTGATAGAGTGTTACGCAGAATATGTGCATTTTGCTGCCCTCGGCACCGTGCGCCTGCCAGCCGACGCTTCAACCTGGAAGACGGGAAAGAAGCGGCTGCTTTGACTCCAGAGAGTTCTTGCAGTGCAGTGAGAATTATAATGCGTACATTTTTTTCGTATCGCCAGACGTCTAGCGCGCAAGACCGTCTGAGAGCCCCAGGAAGTCCAAGCAGAGAAAACGCAGCGATAAAGGTGACCTTTTTTAAAATTGGGCAAAAAGTGGGCAGCGGCCGGTACCCGCGGTTGATGAGAATAGCTCATTTGGCTGGCCTGATAAAGCATGTTTATTTTCATGAAAGCCGGTAAAAGCAGACGACCCGACCTCACTCCCATTTTTGCGAAGTTAATTATGAACTTCTTTCAACATGACTTCGGCAACGGTAACGCATTGAGACATCGCAATTACATTATTTTGTTTAGTATTGCTGCTGCTGCCGAGCACGCGCGTCCGAACGGACCGATTGCGCGCAGCGCAGCGTGGTCTCGCGAGAAAGGTAAACAAGAGAGGACAGCTGGCCCGAGAGGTGGAGCAACACCAACTTCCGGCTTCACTTTAGCTTCAGAAAGAGTGACGTCAGGGCCTCTCCTTAGTTTTCTGCCTCCATGCAGGCCCCGAACACTCTCAAGTTCAACAAATGGCCACAGAGGGCGCAAAAATCGACCGCGCGGCGCTGCTAAAGAAACAGGCATAGTACATCCATTAAAAAGGTTCTCCATTGAGCACATTATCTCCCGCTAGAGGCGCTGTAGTAAGCACAATTTCAACCTACAAACTTTCTTTAACAATAACTGAAGCATTTTTATTACATGACAAAGAGTACAAAATTATTATTCCCAATTTAGATTTTACTCTTTTTTACCAACTTTGTTGTTTTTTGCTATTTTAAATGCAAAATAGCGCTCAGCATCATCAACCTCCCACGTGACCTCTGGCCTGGATTTAAAGTTTTTACCGGTATGTTCGCGTTCACAGCAGGCACGGATTCTTTGGTTCGTACATCGGTTGTTTATTTTGTGCTAAAACCAGTTTACTGCGCTTCGATATCTGGCATTATTTAACTTGGGGTGTAAGCCCGAAAGCTAGGTTCCAGTCGTGAGCCATGTGGAACACGTCTGCGTCGAAATGGGAGCCGGGTCCTGCTGCGACTGGGGACAGCAATACCGGTGAGTCGTTTAACATCGCTGCTTCAATCGCTATGTAATTTATTCGTCTCAATAACGTACAGGCGGAGGCAAATTAACGAAATAGATGCTGCATTACATATGGGCAGTCAGGACCCTTCGTTGCTGTTTCTGAAATAAACTTTCGGTTGCGAGGCCATAATAATAATAATAAAATATTAATAATACCTTTATACATAGAAACAAGTGGTACAAAGTGCCAAGGCATTAGGAAAAAAGTTGCTACAAAAGCAACTTGACTGGTCCTAATAACCAGAAGGTCCAAAAGGTAGCAGACAGCAAGGAGCAAGAAAAAAAAAAGAAGTGAAAGAAAGGAAAGAGTAATGGCATGTAGTACATAGATCTCACTTAAACAATTTGCTTCACACTTGAAACAGCTCGGGAAAAACAAATTATATGGATATATAGATACACAAAACTCTTAAAAAGAAAAACATTAGGTACATGGTTAAACTCAATTCTTGTGGCAAAATAAATTATACAGTTCTCTGCCAGAACAATTAGATACATCGATGAACGCAAATCTGAGATTATTCAGCAGAGTGGGGAGAGTGTAACCATAGGTTGAACGCACATGCGGCACATATCACCTTTATAGCTCACAGTCTTGTTTGGGAGCAACTTAAAATAAAGTGCGGTTTCATCAGTATTGAAAACATCGCTGAGCGGGTAATCGGCAAGATATTCCTTCAATTCACCTGAGACCCAATTTTCGCAGGTTTCTTTGTCGACTGCGGCTGCCTCTCCACAGACGTTCTTAAACGTCAGCCCGTGGCGGGCCTTAAAACGTGATAACCAGCCTTCCGATGCATTGAAGTCGCTGATGCCCATTTGGTTGGCGAAGTCCGCTGCCTTCACAGCAATTATGGGTCCACTTAATGGAATATTCCTGCTGCGAACATCCTTTATCCACGTAATGACAGCAGTCTCCATCTCGGGGTGAGCCGACGTCCGTAGTCTTTTCCGCGAGGGCTCAATCTCCTTTTGGTAAGCATCGATGATAGAGTCCTTGTTCTTGATGTAGGTAGACAACGTGCTTTTTTTGATGCCATACTTCTCGGCAATCGCTGTCTTCGTTAAGAGACCACGTTCAACCGCCTGCAATATTTCAACTTTAGTCTTTAAATCCTTTGCCGAGTATACTTTCCACGGCTCGCCATGATCGGCACAGTCGATGAGACGTCAGCGGCGAGATACCACACAAACGAGCAAGCTCATGCAAAATGCGACAAGAAAAGACTACTCGTGCATTCCACCGATCGCAGCCGCCGCAGCGCAACGAAAACCTGAAACGGCTTGCTCCGGAGCATCGGCGGCGGCGGCGCCCGCGCGTCAGAGAAAACCTGCTACGGCATGCGCCGGAGAGTGGTGTGCAGCGAGCGATGAGCGAGCGCGGCTTCGGCCGCTTATCTGTTTTTTCTGCCAGCGTCCGCTGCGGCGTACGCAGTTGTTGCGACGCGCGTCTTTTCTTTTCTTTCTTTCCTCTTATCTTTGAACTCTCCTCTATCTGCACGCGGCAGCGGTGATGGCTCGGCCTGAGCCAATCGGCAGGCCCGTGCACTTTCCTTTTCATCCTTCCCTCAGTCGCAACAACAACAACGCCGGAGGCTCCAGCAAGGAAATTGGCGGCTCGCCTCGTGCGTGCAAAAATGCGCGCTGGCTTATTTATTCTCGTCGCTGTGCATATTAAAAAAAAATTTCAATGCATTGTACTCGTTACGAAGCGACTTCTATTTACGAGAAGCAATGTCGGCTGCCGGCTCCTAGTTCGAATTAACCGACGTGAGTACCGGTACGTTCGAATTATCGGGCGTTCCGGCCCATTGATATACATAGGGCTTTGCAGGGACCCGGGCATCAGTTCGATTTAACCGGCGGTTCGAATTAAGCGATTTCGAATTAACGAGCTTTTACTGTATTCCGGGGACCTGGTGTTATAACATGGGATGTAGTGTTTTAATCTAGCCAGAGATGAAACAAGGCTTAAATTCTGTGTATCCAACAGCAAGGCGGTAGTTAAACATATCACTGACTTTAATTACCCAAAGTTCTTTAAATAGGGGCTCAGATGGGGAGTCAAAGGGCATATCACTAATTAGGCGAACAATTTTGTTTTGTATTACAAGCAAACGGTTAATATCTGTAACAGATGTGGTGCCCCAAATAAGGCAGCAATAATGAAGGTGGCTCGCAAACAAAGCATTATAAATTAACATTTTAATCTTCCGAGGCATGTAGCGAATAGAGAAAACGCGTCCAGTAATTTAGGAGAGTTTGACTGCAAGAAAATCAGTATGATCGCTCCAGCTTATATTTTCATCAAAAAAGACCCCGAGTGTTTTCACAGAAGGGACGAGTTCAATTTTAGAAGACCCTAACACCACGTCCCTAGAAAGACAGGTATTCTTATTCTTCGGTTGAAATAAAACTGCCTTTGTTTTTTCAGCGTTAATCTTGAGACTATTTTCTAGAGACCATAAATATATTTTTTCCAAACAAGAGTTAGCCACTGACACTAGCCCGAAGCATCATTGGACGAAAACAGGACAGTAGTGTCGTCGGCATAGATTATGAATTTGGCATCGGGATCAATATTAATGAGATCATTGACGTAAAGATTAAACAGAAGAGGCCCAAGGATACTGCCCTGGGGAACACCTGCCGTAACACAAGAAATTTTGGACGATTTGCTGTTAATGAACACATATTGGCATCTATGCTGCAAGTATGGGGGCACCGCACCGCTACAAGCATGGTCACAGGAATGCCTTTCTTCCTGCTGCAGGCTTTTTTGCTGTCGCAAATCTTGCCGATGTTATCCTGCCTTGGCTGCAATGTCACCACCGGCGCAGGAATTCGTGATGAGCCGGGCTGGAACCAGCGTGAGAACATCGTCCAACCGTCATCGCCATTTCCAACCCTCGACCGGATCTTCGCCTGGCAACCCCATGCCACTATCTGCGCAGGAGCATTTCCTTGGCTACAAAGGCACCCAACCTTCACAAACTACTTAGGGCACCGCACCACTACGAGCATGGTCACAGGAATGCCTTTCTTCTTGCTGCAGGCTTTTTTGCTGTCGCAAATCTCGCCGATGTTATCCTGCCTTGGCTGCAACGTCACCACCGGCGCAGGAATTTGCGAAGAGCCGGGCTGGAACCAGCGTGAAAACATTGTCCAACCGTCATCACCTTTTCCAACCCTCGACCGGATCTACGCATGGCGACCCCATGCCACTATCTGCGCGGGAGCATTGCCTTGGCTACAAAGGCACCCAACCTTCACAGACCACTTGGGGCACCGCACCGCTATGAGCATGGTCACAGGAATGCCTTTCTTCTTGCTGCAGGTTGGTTATTCGCCGGGCGCATCTTGTACTCGCTCTAGCGATCCATGCTTACTTGCGGTGTCGTGCCCCTCAGACACATTCAAACGTTGCAAAGTGTTTTTGTGTCGGTGCATATGTTCTTTCGCCGTCAATGCTCACTTTGTCTCCTTGCTTCTTTTTCTGTCAGGCGACATCGAGTTAAATCCTGGTCCTCCCCCGTCCCTTGACTCTATTGCTGAGTGTTTGTCATGCTTAGAACTTGCACAAAATTCTGTTCTGTCTGAACTTGCAATGATTCGCGCTTCCCAGTCGAATTTCCAAAGCTTGGTCAGTAGCCTTTCATCGCGCGTTGATGCTCTGGCAAAAATTGTCGCAACGAGTCAGTGCAATGATGTCAGTGTAACGCCTAATTCAAACTCGTATATTCACAGCCTTTCATCTGAAATTCGAATCCTCAAAGAAAAATGTGACGATTCCGAAAACCGACTTCGGTGAAATAACCTGCTGTTCTTCAGACTGCCCGATGCGGCGGATGTAACATGGGAGCAATCTGAAATGGCCGTAATTTCTTCCTGCTCAGATAAGTTAAGCATATCAATCAATTCCGCCAACATTGAAAGAGCGCATCGCTTAGGCTGCTTAGAGCAAGGGAAGAAACGGCCAATAATAGTCAAATTCTCGCATTTTAAAGATAAATGCAAAATCTTTTCTGCTGGCCCTGAGCTCAAGGAAACTGACTTTTCAATCCGTGAAGATTTTTCAGCGCGTGTGCGTACAGCTCAAAAGAAACTTCGTGCGTTTGGCAAAGAAAGTGGCTTAAAATACAAAATACGGTATGATAAGTTAACCATGGGCAACAAGCAGTTTGTCTACAATGCTGATACAGATTCCGTGCTAGAGGATGGGTCATAGCGGTCACTATCTACTTCAAGGCTCCCCTCCCACCGTCAGCCACTTTTGAGTCCGTCACGCCCACATGTTTGTGAAACTATGGCGTTTGTTTTAGCAAACATTCGCAGCTATCTTCCGAAGAGAGAGTCAGTGGAAGTCTTTCTTGATGACAACGGCACCGATATCGCTATATTTACAGAATTGTGGCTCTCCGAAAATATCCTAGACGAGGAACTGCTTGACAACAATAAACCGTTTTTCATCTACAGACGTGACAGGGTTTCGCGCAGGGGTGGGGGTGTTTTAGCCTTTATTGAAACCAGCCTTAATTCTTCTCTTCTTACGACTCATTCCTGCCATGAAATTCTTTGTATCAGAATTACCCTTTCCACAACCACATGCATAGTTATTGCATGTTATTGCCCTCCTCACAGCGACAGTTCCTTTACTACTGATATTTACTCGGTTCTGCTCGATCTTAATACTCGTTTTCCTAAAGCCAATTATATCCTCTGCGGTGACTTTAATTTCCTTGACATCGACTGGGAAAACTTGTGCGCATTTTCTCGTCAATCGAAAGATTTCCTTGACGTTGTCATGACATTCAACCTCAGCCAAACAGTTGATCAGGCTATTTCAGGCTATCCGCATCTAATAGGTCTGTCGAGGAAAACTGGCTAGCTTTCAAAAATGAACTTTCAGAACTGGTCGAAACCTATGTTCCGCTGATATTCTATGTTCCCTGGTATTCTAACTCCTTAAAGAGGCTTTCTAAAAAAAAGAAGCGTCTTTTTCGTGAAGCTAAAGGAACTGCACTGGCTTTTACATGGAAGAAATATTTTGCGTGCCTACAGGATTACACGCGTCTCCTTAGGTATACAAAAAGAAAGTTTTTTCACAATGATCTGTATGGCATTCTACTAACAAACCCAAAGAAATTCTGGCGGACGTTATCACCCAAATCAAGCAACACTCATTGCATTACCCTTTTATATCCTGATGGTTCACAGGTGCCTCCAGAACTTCGATCTGACGTCATGAACTCTTATTTTACATCAGTCTTCACACATGAGCTTGCCTGGAATACACCACACCAAAATTTTTTTAACTTTCCTGCGATGGCCCCTATCAACATCACTACTGCTGGCATTTGTGCTCTAATAAACAAACTCAACTTGTCCAGTGCCGCTGGGCCAGACAACATCACTGCGAAAACATTAAAACATACAAAAAATGTATCTTCTCATTTTCTAAAGATAATTTTTGATCAATCTCTTGCGGACAGTTCTATACTTAGTGACTGGAAAATTAACAAAGTTGTTCCTGTGTTCAAGGCTGGCAGCCGGAGTGACCCGTCGAACTATCGTCCTATTTCATTAACTTGCATACCATGTAAATTTCTTGAGCATATTATATATTCGCATATTGCATCCCACCTGAATTCCAACTCCTTCAAAAATCAGCATGGCTTTCGTGATGGCTATTCACGTGAATCACAGTTATTCGAGTTTACCATGGACCTTCACCTAAATCTTGATTCTTTGTTCCAAATC
Organism: Dermacentor andersoni; assembly: GCF_023375885.2. Classification (NCBI taxonomy): domain Eukaryota; kingdom Metazoa; phylum Arthropoda; class Arachnida; order Ixodida; family Ixodidae; genus Dermacentor; species Dermacentor andersoni. The sequence goes on along the minus strand of NC_092820.1, from coordinate 2,151,774 downwards.
GATGTCATCTATCTTTATTTTTCCAAAGCATTCGACCGTGTTCCACATCAACGTCTTATGTACAAACTTTCAGGTCACCTTCACCTTCACCCACTTGTTCTAGACTGGATTCACAACTTTCTCACATGTCGCTCTCAGCTCACCGTAATAGGTGGACTTCCTTCCAGTTCTACTTGTGCCACCTCCGGAGTACCACAGGGGTCTGTGTTGGGCCCGCTTCTCCTCTTAATATTTATTAACGACCTCCCACTCAACATCTCATCCACCATCCGCCTTTTCGCAGATGATTGCATTATCTACCGGTGTATAAATACTAAAGACAATCAAGCTGCCCTCCAGAACGATCTGAAGGTTATTGAAAATTGGTGCACATCGTGGATGATGGAATTAAACACTGGGAAGTGCAGTTTTATGCAAATTTCTCGGAAGCGCTCTAAATTAATTTATCCTTACTCTTTATTTTCTGAGGACCTATTGCAGGTAGAATCTTATCGTTACCTTGGCATCACAATCAATAGCAAATTAACTTGGGTTGATCATATCACAAAAATCACGGCCGATGCTTCATGTACACTTGGTTTTATCAGAAGATCACTTCCCACTTCCCCCGCTAACATACGAAAACTGGCATATGAAACTTTTGTCTGCAGTAGGCTTGAATATGCATCCGCGATCTGGAGTCCTTATCAGTCCTACATAATTAACATGCTTGAATCCGTCCAGAACCGTGCAGCACACTTCATATCGTCGACATACGACTTTCATTCCGGCGTAAGCTCCATTAAACTATCACTTGGCCTCACTTCCTTAGCTCTCAGACGAAAAGTTGCATGCCTGTGTTTATTCCATAAGTTATATTTCAATTTCCCCTATCTGCGTCGTTCCCTTATATCTCCTTCCATTCGAACATCGCGCCGCCTATTCAATTCAAATACCTTCCAACGACTTCATGGCTCCACTAACGCTTTTCACAAGTCCTTCTTTCGGACTGCAATTGAAGAATGGAACCTGCTGCCCGATTCACTAACTAATGAGCACGACGCGACAAGGTTTAAGGCGATGTTGTTAAATCATCTGGGTTGACATGTTTCTTTTTGCTCCGATTTGTGTTCATGAAATTTTATCCCTTTTCCTGTATGTAGCTTTTTATTCCCTGTAGCCATTGTGTACTCGCCCTGCTGCCCTAACCTTTTGCCGACATGTCTGGCGCTTGTGGCTTCAAGGCAATATTGGCAAGCACCGTGTTAACTATCGCATTCCTTGCTTCTTTTTATGTCCCTGTGTTGATTGTTGTATGTTTTTGACCTTTGTTCTTATTCTACCTTGTATACGCTCCCCCCTTATGTAATACCCCGACAGAGGCCTTTAAGGGACAATAAATGATCATGAAGTATGACAGAAACAATTTTAAGGCGACACCGCAGATACCATAGTAGGTAAGTTTATTTAATAATAGTTCATGACTGATGGAGTCAAATGCCTTACTAGAGTCAATAAATACCCCTAAAGTAAGCTGGCGGTCCTCAAAATCTTGTAAAATGTTTTCTTTCTGCTGAAGAAGTGCAAGCTGAGTCGATCTGCGTTTGCGAAAGGCATGTTGTGAGTCAGTGAGGAGGTTTTTAGTTTCAAGAAGTTAGATACATGGATAACAATTTTTTCTAAAGCTTTCGAAAAGATAGAGAGTATAGACATTGGCCTGTAGTTGGACACTGCTGTTTTATCACCTATCTTGAATAAAGCTAACACTTTTGCAGCTTGCATTTTACATGGGAAGACACCACTAGCGAGTGATAGGTTATAAATATGCGTTAGCACTGTGGCAATTACATCGAGAACATATTTAACAGGTTTCATCAGCAAGTTGTCTATGTCACACGTGCTACTGTCTTTTAAATTTGAAAAAATACAGACAAGTTCACCATCAGTCGGCCGGAGAAAAACGTGTCATGAGGCATGGCTTTAATATAACGGCAAGCACTGCTATTCGTGGGCAACGTACTAATGTTGGTGAAATAATCATTAAAAACATCAGGTAACATTTCAGTGCTAATATCAACCCCGTCTTTCTTAATAATAACAGGGAGTAGGGCATCAGGTGAACGACCGAGTAGCAAATTGACCTTCTTCCATACTTTCCTACTATCACTCGAACAGGACTCGAAATATTTGTTATTATAGTGAATCTTAGCAAGCCGCAGCTGCTTATTAAGTTTGTTACGGTATCTCTTAAACGTGGCTAGATCTGCCATGTCACGGGACACGATAAACTTGTTATATAGACTATTTTTTTCTTTTATTTTTTTTTAGTAGTTCTGCCGTGATCCACGGTTTTCTTATCTTTGAGGAGCGCTTTGTTTTAGTACGAGTTGGAAAATGCCGGTTGTAGAGCACACAAAAAATGCCCAAGAAAGTTTCATACGCGAAGTTAGCACATTTTCAATGAAAAATTGAATTCCAGTCAATATGTCGCAGTTCATCACGAAATTTCTGCATTCGCAATGGTATAATTAGCCGTGTGTAATTAAACACACATTCATGAAAGAAAAAGCGATATCAGAATGCGTGTCACATTTTTCATCTCGTTGTAGCCGTAGCCATGGGTGACTGAATTTAATGTATTAAACAGTTGCACGCATGATAATTCATCCATATTTGGTACCTGTTGGTTCCAAACGTTCTTGTTGTTCAGTTTGGGTTACCTCAGGACATTTTTGCAGTAGTGATGTGGTGCATCACATTCATGCACAAAAAGAATGCATCATTTCTAATACCTTCATGTCTTTCATTTATTTGCTTGTGAAACCAGCAGTGTAATCTCTTCTAGTGTATAAACGAGCGCACAGATGATCTCATTTGTGATCTTAGTAATACTTAAGCTGTTGACATGCATTGTAGTTATGCAGACGTCAATCTTACGGAGAGTAACAATATTTATTTACTATGCTGCTTAAGCACCCTAGAACAAACAGTGTACATTTGCATGTGTTCTGTAGTCGCAAACCATTACAATGTATATGTCGCACCTTTTCGCATGTTATATTGCAAAATTGTGCTTATTCAATTTCTGATGCAGTCAAAATTTCTGTTCCAGACATGCAGTAATAAGGACGGCACCAGTATAAAGCGACACACTCCATGCATTAAACAGAAGCTGCTGCCTGCTACAAGGTCATTGTGTGGACTTTGGCTGCTACTACAAGGTAAACAACACCTGGTTCAGAAATAAATATGCTTGATATATGCTGTAGTGGCTTGCTAGTCTTGAGATACATGTCATTTGATTGTAGCAGATGACATGAACGTTTGTTCATGTTTACAGTTCAGCATAATTGGTTCCAACATAAAAGAAAACACTACATGAGTTTGGATAATCTCTGCTGTATCTCATGTGCCACTGTTCTGCCCCAACAGAGTCTGTGCCAAGTACATCTTGGTCATCACGGGAGCCCCCATTTACATGAACAGGAAGGGGCTGGAGCCGAATTCGCAAGACCACAAACAAAGAAGCCATTCCAGAATTATTTAGATGAGATATCAAGTCTACGGACGACTGTTTCAAGAGTGAAAAGAGCCTCCGCCATCATTCCACCAGCACGGATATTGGCCGAGTCATCCATGTACCTCAACAACAAAAATTCTGTGTCTTCAAATGTACCTGCAACTTCTGAACAAGCACAGATGACGCTGGCGAAAAGAATTCCGTCAGCTTGCCCTTCCTTAGTGAGTTTCCTGGCCTTGCCAATTCGTGCCAAGTATAATTTTGTTTCAATGAATGTAAGCTTTTTCATTCCACAATTTTGTAAGAGATCATTCCTCTTACTCATCCAAACAATAAAGGTCAACCGATTCTTTGCTCATATTCAATACCAGTCACTGTCTAGAAGCAAACATATATGTAGCAGTATTTTCTAGTGTATGTTGCCATGTGCAATTCCTCTCTTGAAATAACTGATGCAGCATTGGCGTGTGTCTTGCATTAACCTTTACACTGTGTGCTATGTAGCATTTAACTTTTCTTAACGTTTTGGCTTTCAGTGCTTGCAAGGTAGAGTGGCTTCTTTCTTGAATGCAAGCTTTCTCATTCCCATATTGAATTTCTAGTCTCATTCAGGATTGCTATTCTTGCTCGACAGCATGTGTTTTTGTGCAAGCTGCATTGAAGTGATTGATTGCAGAATCTGGTTTCGCTGCTGTCCGACTTGGTACTTGTCACCGTGTTACGTTTCTCATATGTGGGAGCCTGGTCAGTTGCATTGGGAAACAGCCTCTCAAGGCAAGCACGTGCTTTTACAGTCCGCACAGTGACATAGACTGCGAACTTACATGCACCGTGGTTGGTGCTCCCCGCTCCATCCTTTCCTGCTGCTGCTGTGTGCAAATTTTGCTTGTGGCCTTCCATAATTTGGCGTCGATGGAGACCTTATACATGATTACATGGTTCTAAGTGCATGAAGTTAATATCCACATGTGTGGAAAGGCGTGCAAAAGTGGCTGCAAAATGGTGATGTCCACAAAACCGACCATGCCCATATTTAGAGAATGTGGGGCACCAACTGCGAGTTACACATTAGTGGCATGCGAAAGAACAAAAACAAACATGCAGGTTTGAAAGGCAGTAACGCTAAAATGCCGGGCACTCCATGTCGCTGTGTTGGCTGCGGCAGCAGATGCTTGCAACACCCGAATGCTTCGCAATGCAAGTTGCTCATCTTCAACGGCAACTGTTGGTGCAAACTCGTGGGACACACTGTCCAATCTGCTTGCACTGCTGGTTGTTGCTTGTTACCAGACTACTATGTGCGATGAAGGCAAGCACTATGCCTGCAGTCGGACAGTTGAATGTGCCACAAGCCCCCCATGTGCGTGTATGCTCACTGTTGTCATGTGGATCGTAGCCAATCTATAGTGCCAATGTATAGATTGAGCGTTATGTTAGAGTATGCTGAAGTGATTTGGTTGCAGAGTCTTGTTTCAATGTTGTCCCACTTGGTCATGGTTGCCGTGTTACATTTCTCGGATGTGGCGGCCTGGTCAGTTGCATTAGCCAACGGCCTCTCGAGGTAAGCACCTGCTCCTGCAGTCCGCACAGCGACACAAACTCCCTGTTTACGTGTACTGCGATTGGTGCTCCCTGTTTGTCCTTTCCTGCTGCAACCGTGGGTAAAGTGTGCTTGTGGCCTTCTTTGGCTGCAATTTGGCGTGAACGCAGACTATCATACATGATTACATGGTTTGAAGTGTATGATATCCACATGGGTGGAAAGGCCTGCAAAATGGTGATTCCCACAAAACGGACCATGGCCATATTGAGAGCAGGTGGGGCACCAAGTGTTAGCGACACATTAGCGGCCACCGAAAGAACAAAAAGAAACGTGAATGTAGGAAAGGAGGTAACGCTAGAATTCCGGGCAATTCATGTTGCTGTGTTGGCTATGGCAGCAGGTGCCTGCGTCACCCGATTGATTCGCAGTGCAAGTTACGGCGACTGTCAATGCAAACAGGTGGGGCACTGTCCAATCTGCTTGCACTGCTGGTTGTCAGTCGTTACTAGACCGCCATGTGTGATGTAGGCAAGCACTGTGCCTGAAGTTGGATAGCTGAATGTGCTGTAAGTGACCTGTAGTGCGTGAATGCCCACTGTTGTCACGTGGATCTTGGCCAATGTACAGTGTATTGTCTGAACCTTATATGGTGATTGAATGCAGAGTCTAATTTAATAATGGTCGCCGTGTTATGTTTCTTCGATGTGGCGACCTGATCAGCTGTATGGGCAACAGTCTCCTGAGGTAACTGTCTGCTCCTGCAGTCCACACAGCGACAAAGACTCCCAATTTACGTGCACCGTAATTGGTGCTTTCCCCATTCGACCTTTCCTGCCGCAGTCGCGGGCAAATTATGCTTTCGGGCCTTCATCAGCCATGATGGGACCCATATTGAGAATGTGGGGCACCAAGTATGAGTTACACATTAGCGGCCCCCGATAGAACAAAAAGAAACGTGCAGGTTGGAAATGAGTAACGCTAAAAAGTCGACAAGTCTACGTCGCTGTGTTGGTTGCGGCAGCAGATGCCTTGCGTCACCCGATTGCTTCACAATGCAAGTTTCGACGACTGTCGATGCAAACAGGTGGTGCACTGCCCAATTTGCTTGCGCTACTGATTGTCACTCGTTGCCATATCGCCATGTGCAACAACGAAAGTGAGCAGTTTACGAGCTCGCGTTAATGGCTTCAGCGTATCTCGAAATGCAAATTTTATTTCTGCTCTTGTACGATAAGGTGCACTGCTTTTTTTCTGCCAATAAAGTCGCACGTCCTGTTCACTCACTTGTGACTTGTTTGTATGGGCGTCAGTAGAGGCTCTTTAGTCTCCTGGCCATTAAAATACGACAGCTGAGGCATGCCACAAAGCCAGCAAGGCGAGCACAGCGCATACCCAGGGTACGCTACCAGAATAAAGCGGCCATATTGGATATTGCACTAAAAAAAAAGGGCATTTTCGCTTCCTCTTTAGGCAGCGCCATCTGTCGGGCCCCGCACTAAGTTCCATGCGCTGCCGCTTCTTATTTTCAAACCACAGTGGAAGGTACAGTTTCCCTTCTCTAAAGTTGGTTCTTTATTCTATGAAGCTGCGCTGCTGCTGCTGCATGCATCTGTTCAGTGTTCGCTGCTGCTGCTGCCCTGTGCGTTTCGGGTAACTGTAACAGCGCTGCAACGTGGACTACCTGAATGTGACGGACGGAAGTTAGCGCAGAAAGACCGAAGTGTTCGCTGTTCGACATGTCGCGAAAATGGAAGGCCCTTTTGTTTAAGGAGAAAATTGAAATACTCAAGAAGGTCGACGACAACCCAAAGAAGAAATGTGTTGAGTTGGCAAAGGAGCTAGGCATAGCACCGTCAACGCTGTGCACCATTGTTGGGCAGCGAGACATTGTGATGAATGCCCAGCACTTTGGCGTGAACGTCAAACAGGCATAGACAGCTACACACGTGAAGCCGGAAGAGGTCCTGCTGACATGGTTTGGCGAAGTTACAGCGGCCGGCGTCCACGTGGACAGCAAGGTGCTATGTGAGAAGGCGGACAACATTGCGCTTTCCCTGGGAATTGAAAATTTCCAAGCTTCCAGGGTATGGCTGCATCATATTAAAGAGACATAGACTTGTCTACAGAGTCGTTTGCGGTGAAGGCAAAAAAGTGGACCAGTCAGCTGTCGGCAACTGGCTCAACACGCTGCCAGCGCTGATTTCGGACTATGCACCGTGCGACGTATTTAATGCTGACGAGGCAGGCCTCTTTTTCAATTTGCAATCAGAGAGGAGCTTGTGTTTGAAGGGCCAGGCTTGCCAGGGCGGCCAAAAAAGTAAGGAGAGAATCACCGTGCTTTCTTGTGTGAATGCCGAGAGCTCGGAAAAAATGCAGCTTACCGTCATAGGCAAGTCCAAACAGTCAAGGTGCTTTCGATCGGCACGACGTTTACCTTGTTTGTATAAAGGGAACAGGAAAGCGTGGATGACCGCGGAATTTTTCCGTGAGTTCCTGACGATCCTGGATCGAAAAATGGCTGCGAAAAACCAAAAAAAGCTTGCTTTTCTTAGATCAGTGTTCGGCCCACCCAAAGGAAACAACCTTTAACAACGTCACCGTAAGATTCCTGCCTGCCAACACTACCAGCCATTTGCAGCCACTGGACGCAGGAATAATTCGGAACATGAAGCATGATTTCAAAGGACTCTTAGTAAGGCGTCCCCTGGCAAACATTGATCGCAAAGATGAGAATTTGCGAATCAGCCTACTCAATGCGTTGCATTTTTTGGCCATGTCTTGGTATAATGTGACCTAGGACACCATCGCGAACTGTTTTCGCAAATGTGGATTTAAAACGGGACGGGACGGGACGCGGCTCCGACGGGAGAAAATGAAGAGCCCGACGAGGACTTGCGAATTGAAGGCTGGGGGAGTCTGCAAACTGAAGCTTCCGCTCACGACTTGGTCACCGCGAATGACAACGTCGCGACCTGCAGGTTAAGATCCATGGGAGAATGGGTTGACGAAGTTAATGAAGTCAAGACCGAGAGTGATGGTGAAGATGCCGACATGTGCGATCAGCTGCCGTCGACGTCTCTATGTTCTGCACCACAAAGTGCCGGCAACATGAGCGACGAAACCGCTGCATGCATGATTTTATGCCTTTCAGGTGTATCTCGTCAATGACCTCGAGGGCGAAAAAGTGCAAGTGAGCATAATGGACTTTTTTGGTCGGAAGTAGCTGTGGCCAATAAAGCTTGTGTTCATTATCATGTCGAGATTGGCTTGTTTTGGCTCATACGAATTCGGGATAATACGAATATTTCGCGTGCTCCCGAGGAATTCGTATAATCGAGATTCTACTGTATTATATCGAACTCTTCAAATGCTTTGCAGGTGGTTCCCAAATGTTCAGTGTTTCCAATGTAGCGGACTATCTTTTTCTTCATAGACAAATAATTTTATGTTTCTGTTGTTATAAACCATATCAACGTACAATAGTTAAACGAGTTAAACAACTTAAAAAATTAATACATAGTTTAAATTTGACAATTTAAATACAATTTTAATTTGACATTGAAAAACTTGACACTGCTTTAAAGGGCCCCTCGCCAGGCCCCATAGCAAATTTTGGTTATACGCTGGAAGTTCTTACGTGTCCTCTAGGAAGCGTTCTGCCGCAAAAAATTTTCAAATCTGAGATTTGAGAGGCTCCACTGCCAAGCAAAACGCTCTCTCCACTTGCCTTATCTAGTGTTCACAAGCGAAAATACTTCCCTGCCTTCTCCCATACAAGACCTAGAGGATCACGTCATGCATGCGTCATGCGATCCTTATTTATTTTCTTCATTTTCTTATTCATTATTTTTTTCGCACTTTTTTTTTCTGCGCTATGCCTTCCCGCTGACCGCGCTGCATGCGGGCTGTTGTATCGTTCGCGCAGTGCACAATTTTTCGCACTGTGCACAGGGAAACATGACTAGCAGTATAATTCAGTGCTACACGAATACCGAGGCAGAACAAGCGGATCACAGAGCATGATCACGCGCTGGAACATGGTAGAAAATGGCATAGTTTCAGTACCTGCGCATGCGACCGCACAACCGTGGGAACAAGTAGACGAAGCGGAAGTACATCTCTCTTGCTTTGGTGCGAAGTAAAACAAAAGACACGCAGGCATTCCATTTGTGTTTTATTATTTCTGCAATCTTGAATCCGTCAATTGAAGCAACAGATCACACAGACAACAGAAGTTGTCTTGAATAATCCTCGATGTCACATGTCGCCACGAGCGACGTCACACTGCGGACACGATTACGTAGGCGCAGGAGCACGATTACGTCACCGTCCCTCTCCAGACGGATTCGCCGCGAGTGAAGAGGGAAACAACATTCAGATTGAAATTTCAGGCCTTTTCGCGGCATGTAGCTATGTAATTCTTTGCAAACACGATCGCTGGCACGCATTGTATGCTCTGCGCTTGTCAGCTCAGAATGGCCAGACCTGGTGGGGGGCTCTTTAAGAGCGCATTTCTCACAGCTTCACTCGTAAAAGTTCCATTGAAGTTTGGTGACTGATTAGTTTGGTGACTGATTAGTACCTAGGCCAGATCATTGATAGACATTTGCTTTATATTAATTTTGCTTTCCCAAGTGTTTCAGTTTTGCATAAGCCGAAAGCAAACCATCTTTCTCTTCCAAAAGTTATTTGTTGCTTCTATAGTTATTAGCTCTTGGACATGGCGGGCCCCGTGCTATATTCATTGTTAACACTGGTGACATTTTCATTCTATTACATATTTCGCACAATAATGGTTCTAAGAATAAGTAAAGCTTGAGCAAACAATAAATTTGCCACCAAATTTACTCATTCGTGAGGTAATATATATCTACTGTCCTCAACAAAACCACCCATAACTACATGGTTATATCATATATATCATACATGACATGATATGGGCGAGTTCACAGCAGCACTAGCGGGATGCTGAACTGCTTCCTGCTTTTTACGAAGTTTTTGGCCTGCTTTGCCGATCCTGTCCCTGGCCCGACCAGACTTCATCTCGATACCAATGGTACCGGCAACCCTTCTTTGCCTACGTTTCAGCATGCAGATAACTCGGCTAATGGGGACATGGACGGCCCTATCTACTTCGCTGAAGATAGCCCTGGCCTGTTCATCGCCTCGTCAGCTGATAGTCTGTGTGCCATCATCCGCGGTGACGTCATCCTGGCTTTTCCAACCGTCAGCAAGTCTGGCATGGTGACTTCCCCAAAAAACGTCGTCGACAGCTGCCTTCTTCAGTGGGTGAGTTCACAGCAGCGTGCTTGCTTTAACGACATTCATGCAGAAGCATATCTCGTCTTCTTCAAGATTGATCTGTCTTGGTGATTTTAACACCCCCGGTATTTTATGGCCATCTCTATCGCTGACCGGCTATGATGTGTAAATAAGCGAAGCGCTGTTAGATTTTTCATTATATTTTGGTTTAAAGCAAATTGTTGAATCGAACTCAAGAGGCGCTGCAGTTTTAGACTTAGTTTTTGTTAGTCCCCACTTTTAGATAATGGTTTTGAATGTGAAGTTGCAGATGGTATTTCAGACCACAAGGCCATTCTCATATCTCTTTCCGTTCCGGTTCATAACAATCCTTTTGTTTATTCTACTTTCCCCAATTTTTCAAACGCTGACAATGCATAAATTAGATTTTTTTAGGTGATTCTTTGATGATCTTGAATGTCTCAGTGAATCCAATTACATCAACTTCTTAGTGGCTTCTTTTAAAAAGATTGTAGCAAGCTGCATCCAACGCTTAGTCCCTATGAAAACAAAAAAGGAAAATCCTAATATTCCCTGGATTTTGTGTGAGACACTTCAGCTATCGCGTCGCGTTACACGGTTGAGGCGTTTAAAACGAAATGTTGATTCCCTTAAAATAGCCGAATTTAACGTAGCCAAGGTAGAACTTCACCTCAAAATGAATTCATCAAAGGACTCCTACTTCAGTTACATTACAAGGTCTAACAAAAAGTAGCCCTAGAAAATTTTGGGCTTCAACCTTGCCCAGCTCAGCCTCTACAAATACAGTTGTTATAGATAATGTCCCTTCTAATGATCGATTAATTATCACTACCGCATTCAACTAATATTTTCAATCGGTATTCACAACTGACAACTTCGACTTGCCTACCTTTATTCATGCCTCACATTATTCAATTGGCGATACTACCGTGTATCTCGAAGGTGTTTTGAATCTAATTTTGCCCTTGGAAATTAAAGAAATCCTGTGGCCCTCATGGCATTAGCAACGTTTCTAGTTAGATATTTTGCTTGGAGTAGTCTATATTTGGCTGTAATTTTTGAAGCCTTTATCTACTTCGACAGTTCCTTTAGTTTGGAAAATGGCAAAAATTCTTCATTTGTATCCGGCAACACACAGTCACCATTAAACTATCATCTGATTTCATTACGGTGTTAATCACGTAGACTTTTTGAACATATACCGTAAGAACCCGCATATGAGGTTTTTTTCCTATTATTAGCGTCCCAAATTTTTGCCTCGTATTATATTCGGATCCACACAAAAATTTCAGTCAGAAATTTGGGCTAGAAGTTTTGGTGCCGTTATTGCTGCATGGCTATGGCTTGACTTCCATTATTGCTGCGTGGCTACGTCTTGGCTTCCTTATTGCAGCATGGCTATGGCTTGGTTTCGTTATTGCCACGTGACTACAGCATTGTTTCTTTATTGTTGAGTGTGCACCTTGGCAGCACATGTGTAAACCACGCTTCACGAAGTACATCTTTTTTATTCCGCATTGAAGGACCAAGATGTTTGGACCTTGAAAACAGTACTCGGCTGCTTTCAAGAGAAAGGTTATTTTAACCGCACAGGACAGCGGCAATAATGCGGCCGGGAGGCAGTTTGGCATCAACAAGGGAAGCATTTGCGGATCGCGTCAACAGAAGAAAGGCCTTTTTGCGTGCAGTGGAATGCGAAGGTTTCGCTGCCCAAAGAGTGGGACATTCCCAGAAATCGATCTCGCCCTGATAGAGTTCGTATGCCAGCAGCGAGTCGGGCATCTAGCTGTGAATGTGGAGCTTATGCAGGCAAAAGCTAAGAAGCTTGCACGAGAAAAAGGGCTACCGAGCTCCGCCTTCAAAGCGGGCAAGCACTGGATTTATTGCTACATCGGCCGTGCTGGTTTTTCCTTATGCCGCTGAACTTCGATTTCGCAAAAGCTGCCCGAATCGTTCGAAGAGCTGCTTGTGGCTTTACAGCACCACGTTACTTTCTTGAGCAAGTTCATGAACTTCCAGCTCGGGCAAATCGACAATGATGTTGAACAAACGCCAGTTTACTTGGACATGCCATCGCCCCCCACCATGCACGAAAAGGGCTCTAAACAAGTTTATGTCTGATCCACTGGCAACGAGAAAATGCGAGTTGCCGTCATGTTGTTGTGCACGGCAGACGGACGCAAGCTTCCACCCTATGTCGTCTTCAAGTGCAAGACAGTGCCTAAAGGTGAGGAGCTGCCAAAAAATGTGATTATGAGATGCCTTGAGAAAGGCTGGGTGAACGAGAATCTTGTGCTCGACTGGATAAAGTACGTCCACTGCAGGCGGCCTGGCGCACTGTTGTCGTTCCCGTCCATCCTTGTGCTGGATGCATTTTGTTGCCATTTGGCCGACTCAGTGAAGAGGCTGTAGCATGAATCCGGCACTGAAGCTGGATTCACGGAGACGTCATCCCAAGTGTGATGATGTCTCATCTGCAGCCTTTGGATGTTTGCGCGAACAAGCCATTCAAGGACGCGATCAAGCGGTGTTACACAGATTGGATGCGCTCGGGTGAGCCTGCAGTGACGCTGACTGGGCGGCTGAAGCGGGCTTCGCCAGCCGCGCTACGCAAGTGGATTGTGGACATGTGGGCCAGCATACCAGAGCACCTTGTGCGTCGCGCATTCAAGAAGTGTGGCACCTCGACCTCGCTCAATGGCACAGAGGATGAGTAGCTCTGGGAAGATATATCCGACAAAGAACTATCCGAAGAGAGCGCAGCTGAGGAAGACAGTGATTGAAGTGCGGAGTGCAATTTAAATAAATGTTATCCTCGAGTTTTCCTAACTCGTATTATACCCGGATGAAACATTTTGCTTTCCATTTTGCGTCCCAAAAATTTCACTTCGTACTATATGCGGGTTCGTATTATACACGGGTATTTATGGTAGGTAACCTTTAAGCATAATATGTAGTTTCTTGAAAATAAGAACATTTTGAGTGATGCCCAGCATGGTTTTTGTCACGGGTTTAGCACAATAACTCAGCTCGTAGAATTCTCGCAGGACATTTCACACGCTCTCGACACTGGAAATCAAATAGATGCCATTTTCATAAATTTTTCCAAGGCATTCGACACTCTTACACACTCAAAACTTCTCCATAAGCTTCGCGCTATACTTAACTCTTCTTTAGTTGACTGGATTGCTAGTATGTTTCATTTAATTCCTCAAACTCATCTGTAGTAAATGCGATGTCTTGCGTTCCCCAAGGTTCAGTGCTGAGGCCACTTTTGTTCTTATCGTACCTGAATGATTTACAGAATCATATGCCCACAAAAATCTGCCTTTACACTGACGACTGTGTGCTCTATAACGTAATTAACAAGAATGCTGACCACCTTTTACTTGACGATTCTTTTACACAATTTTGCAGGTGGCGCGACAAATGGCAAATGAATATACACTTTGCAAAAAGTCACTTTACTTTTTAGTAAGCGCACTTGTTTGTTTGTTCAACTATTCGTTTAATGGCTCTTCCCTTGAACAGGTGTCTGAATACAAATACCTTGACCTCACCTTCACACCTAACATGTTGTGGTCAAGGCATATTGAATACACATGCAATAAAGCTCTAAAAAAAATAGGCTATCTAAATCGTACATTGTGCAAAGCTCCGCGTGAAACAAAATTGCTATCATATAAATCACTCATCCGACCCATTCTCGAATATGGCTGCCCCATCTGAAACCCTTATAAAGTAATAAAAAAAAAGCAATTCGTTTCATATACCGCTGTTATGACTGGGACTTCTCACCCTCACCTCAGCTTGTTGCACTAGATCTACAACCTCTGCCCGAGCAGCATGATTGTGAATGCCTTAGATTGTTGCATAATCTCATAAACACCTCACGCTACTCATTAAAGAACAGCTATCTGTCTCCTGATAAATAGGAGCCTACTAGGAATAGCCACAAACCTAACCTCGCACCATTTCAACCGCATACTAACTTATTTAAGTATAGCTTTTTTTCCTCATACAATTGAAAAATGGAACTTACTACCAGGTGAAACTAAGTCACTGCCTTTAGAGAAATTTTTGTGTAAGTTAACTTGACTCATGCTGCGTTTATTACACTCATTGTGTCTTTTATTTTGAAGTTCTCGTGTTTCCTAAGGTGTTGAAGTTTATTTGTGCAGAAGAATGTTTTGTTATATGCAATGTACAAGGCCACTCCTGCGATAGCCCAATTGGGCTGCAGTATGTGTAAATAAATAAACGAAATATATCATATATGACACAGCAATTAATGCTTGCCTCACAGTATCACCTGAATGTATTTTTTGATGGAAACATCACAGTTGGCTAATAATGAGGAAATAAACAGCAATATTTTCATTGCGCTAATTTCAAGTGTGAAAATTATGAAAATAACGTGTTTATTTACAAACTGTTTGCATGTTGCGACATGCTGTCACCATGCACTTCCTAAGGGAAAAATAACTCCTAGATTATTTTCAGTGCTAAAGTCGCTACGTATTTCATTGCTTGAGAGGACATTGATTCCTGGTGAATGTGTAGCATTTTCTTTTCGATTATGTTACATTAGAAGTTCTATGCATACAATATATGATACGCCATGTGGCAAAGGATCAATGCAGCTTAAATCAAATATTTTAAATATTGGGCAGCTTCGCCTGAAGAGCGAACCACCAACAGCCATAGCAAGGTTTCGCATTGTCTCCTCGAACTTTCTAGCGCGACATGCTGGTGCAACGCAGCAAGAAAGGCAACTCCAGATGGGTAGAAGCAACAATGCTTTGGCAGCTACCAGGCATCTCGTAAAGCTCACGTGATGAGGAATGTCACCAGTAGCATAGCAGGAAATGAGGCTCCAATGATGTTAGTAAGTGCTACGTGTATCACGTATCGCGACATTTACTGCTTGTTCTACTCAGAGCATTGCATACACATAGCAGGGACCCCAGCATGCTTAAAGTGTGCCTATGCACAATGCCAGCACTGGAAGGCCGAACAGTGCCCTGGCATCCAGGACTATTCAGGGTAGCACTGATGGTGCATCAACTTTGCTTCATCTTTTTTTGCAGCCAAACATGCTCCGTGATGTCTCGGGGCCCTCCATGCACGAGCCTCACTTGCACTGCCTGTGCGATTGCTCTCACAATAAAAAGTAAATCAAACCAGAGGACATCAAAGCAGTGTGTGCTTCCCTGTTGTACCTGTCCTTTTTTCAGTATTTATTCGAATATAGGTTGACCTTCATTTTTTTTAAATTGTCCAAAATGACCAATAAACCTACACTCATGAACAAAGCTAGCAAAAGTATCCATCATGCCCACTGTGAGCGCACATCCAATGAGGACAACTTGTCTGGAGATTCCGATGAAGATGCAGCCTTTGGTATCTACTAGGGAACTTCTATTGCAGCTTATGATAAATAAAGGTGTGTCATGTTCAAATTTCGTCGTTTTTCTCAAAAAATATTGGTCAACTTATATGCGAAGTGTCATTCTTCATTTCTAGGCAAGTTCAATGTATAGGGGTCGCCTTATATTCCTGTTTGGCTGATCTTTGAGAAAATACAGTAGTCAGACTTACAGTTCTCTTATCTGTAATCAACCCTTGTCTGTAGTTATGCACAATTCTGTTAAAACGTCACTGGCACTGCACTGTGCTTTAAGTAATGTTTCAGAATGTTGTGTAACAATTAACAAAGAAGGAACAAGTGCCAAAGTTTCAGCCATACACCTTGAGTGCAACATGTCTGCCAATATTGCCAGCATTATCACGGTGTCTACCAAGTTGACATTTGCAAATTCCCCGAGTTTTCCAATTTTTCCCTGAGTGACTTTACAAAATCCCCTGAGTGAAACATAACTTTGTTTTATGTAAACGTAGGCCCACATCATGTTGCTCAATGCTATCACTCTCTGGTAAGCATGCTAAAAAATAAAAATGACTTAATCCAGTTTAAATAGTAAGGAGTAGCGCTCATTTTATTCAAAACAGAAAACAGAAGGAAGGGGTTAGTAAACTGCACAGTGAATAAAATACCTTCGAAAAGAATGGTAAAACCCACTGCAAATCGAGTTGAACATTCTCAAATATGAATAAGAAGGTGATGCATACCAAATGAAATATTTTGGAATATTAGCTATTTCTATCAACTGATAGCAAGCTCATTGGTGTGAGGCCTGAACTTTGCCACAAATGAGGTTCTCTCTCAACAGCTGGTAATTAAGTCAACCTCAACTGTCCTGACATACTCTCAGCCCCCGCACAATGCCTCAGTGTTGCATTTCACTGATATAAAGATTTTATTTTGGTTTGTATTAGGGACACCTGCATCTCAGTGTCAGCCAACACTTTGTTTCTTTAGCGCAAGCTCCTTCAAAAAACTGGCGGCTTGCTTCCTTTTCCGTTCATTCCTCAATGTATAGGTCCTTTCTGTTCTCGTTGTCCTTCCGCCACATTTTTGCCCCATGGACCATTTGAAGCATCCTCTTGGTTATTTGCACAGTCGACACCCGATTTTTCGCACTCCCTAGGGGCCGCGAAAATGTCCGAAAAACCGGGCATTTCGAAAAGGGAAGATGACAAAAAAATGTATGCATGTCTTTTACTGATCTTGAGGGCTCGAAATCGCCACAGACACATCCAAAAAAGCTCTGAAGGACTTATTAGGCATATCAGTGCTGATACTGTGACAGGAGATGGCGGGTGCACGCGTGTATAATTAAAGGGAAGCTGAAGAGTCTGTCGAATTCAATAAGACGGTTATATACGGATGCGGGAACCTTATAAACCATGCAGGTAAAATGTTGGGGGGGGGGGGATTTTTCACTTAGGAGTGACGCAATCGTCGGTTAAAATTGCGCTGTAGCTCCGCCCCCCGTCGAGCGCCGCGCGCTGCTGCTGACGCTGACGATGCGAGCGGAGACCGGAAATCGCGGCGTAGTGACGTTGGCACTGGTGTTCCGTTCCTTCGCAGTCTCCGCGACAGTGCCTGTCCGGGCTTATTTCTGCGTGCGTGCCGTCCTAATCTGCTTCGCTCGACCCTAAATTCCTTTGTTTGTGTGTATATAGGAGTGGTAGTTGACGTGCGCAGCATCAATTGAACTTGTAGGCCAATCATGCCGGTGTTCTGTGCAGCCTACGCTTGCACGAACACCAGCGGCCGCGATGCTGTTCCGATGTTCCATTAGTTCCTGTAAGACAAGAAACTTTCAGCTAAGTGGGAGGCTGCTGTGAAGCGAAACAACTTCAAGCGCTCAAGAACAACAGTGTTGTGCTCTAACCACTTCCGTGACGATTACTACCGGAGTTTATCAATAATGCGTGCCTTGGGTTCTCCTTCGTGTTAGCACGCTGAACGGAAGGTGCATGTTTATCTCCCACCCTTGACGCAGGTTTCATCGCCAAGCGCCGCGAATTTTCTATTCACACGTGTGTTGTGAAACAGCCTGCATGCAGCTACCATAACGCAGTGCAAGCGTAAAGTTTGCATGTGTTGGAAAGCCTGCTCACGCCAGGACGCTGCGCTCCCCCTTCTCTCGTGCACATAGAGAAACCGAACATCTCACGTAGCCGACGGAATTCACCGTTTACGAGTAACGTGCGGATGGCGCGCTGATGAAGGTTCTATACTATACATGTGCTACAACAGCCGGTAAACTTTTCCTGCGTTTAAACCGTCTGTGTAGATTGTCGACAGCTTTGGGGCAGCGCACAAATGCCGAAGATCGCATCACCGCTTACGTTCTACAAGGAGGCATACAGGGACATAACACTACAGTTGTTTCCCAGAAATGTGCTCACTGGAAGGCTGAATGCAGCTTAGCAAAAAACATACTCGCCAAAGAACATTTCCCACACAAGGAGATGCTAACACTTCGCCTTTGATCGCGTGAAAAGCAGTGCTTGCACCAGCATTGTTTGCTTCTTGGAGAGGCCGGCTCTTCGCAATCGGCTCGTACATGTAGGGAGTAAGGTATAAACCCCTTACAAGTGATCTTGCACGCGACAGCGACAGAGCGACAAGCGAGGCGATGGCTGTCGCGTTCACTCGTCGCCTGCAAGCCGAACCCCACGCGAGCGACGGCTTTGAGCGACGACTTCCCGGTATGAAGGCAGCAATATACGCGCCGAAACTAGCATGACGCATGCTTTATCAATTTAAGTTGATGTATTTTACTGAAAAAGGAGCATAAAATATTTCGGAAGAACTTGCACTAGGTTCTTATTCTTGCACGTGTAAAATTCAATAGTTTGCTCGTTCTGTGCGACAAACAGTAGTATTAAGTTATGTACATCCAGTTCCGGCTTCGCACTATTGCCTAGTCGCTCATGGCACTTCCGGGCAAAGAGCGACGAGTTATAGATTTCTAGAAACGAGCGATCGAGCGACAACACCGAGCGATCTGTTCAAGCGACGGCCCGTTTCGTCGCTCGAAGCCGTCGCCCGTCACCGTCGCGCACAAAATCGCTCTCGTGGAGTTTGGACTTAACGCCGAACTCCTCAGAGAAACGCAAGCTCTCGAAATTTTCCATGACCGTTTCAGCAAAATAGCACCAAGCTACCTTGCACCGTGCTTTGTGTGTAGCGGCAGCACCCGGTCGGGATGAATACCATTGTTGACGTCACGAGGCGCCCGACCAATCACAGGCGGAAACGAGGTGCGCGAGCTGGGCGTGTCCGCTGCTGCACTTTTCGTCGAAATAAAATAGGTTTGAGCTTTCTTTCGCTCAATTTCGATGCGATATTCGAATTCAGAGGGTTGAAAACCACGACGTACTGCTCTTCACTCATTTTTTCTGGAAAAGCTTTCAGCTTCCTTTTAAGGAATATGTACTGTGGCCAGTGACAATTGCCCCCTTCCTACGCTTGTTATGCTTCACTGCGTAACTTTCTGTACTGATGCAAAGCTGACTGCCAGGAGCCGGCATTATGCAACGCGCCGTGCTTTCCGAGCTCCGAAGCCAATCGCCAGGATCAGAAAGGCGGAGTCCGTGTCATTGCTGACAGCAGCGAATCATCTCAGTAAAAAACACGGCACCAAACGGCAAGAAACTTAATAGCGTACGTCGAAGCAGCTACGCCAGGCGTTGCTGCGGTGGTGGCTACGGCTGCCAGCGTATCTGCGTGAGAGTGCCGGTCCGAGGCGGCGAGATACTCAAAATCGAAGGTGGTGGCTTTGACTAATGCCGTTTCGGACCGGCAGTCACGGCAAAAAGTCCGGTCAATTGGACAGCGAAAGGTTCTTGTGTCCAAAATTTCAGATGTTCTTATTTCAAAATTTCAGACGTTTCAGGTGCCGCGAAGCCGTCGGACGTCCGGAAGTCGGTCGTTGACTGTACAATGGCAACTCCTCCAGCCGTCGACACGGCATCAATGATGATTCGTTACGATTCCTCTCTGTTTTACTGGAGCTAGCTAGCGTTATCGCGACCTTCGTTCCCTTTCGATAAAATTACAGCAAATTTTTCCTCATAGAAGCAAAAATGCTTCGAGTTTTCCCAGAGTATTTTCAGACTATTCAAAATCCCTGAGAATTCCCGATTTTCCTGGTTGGTAGACACCCTGAAATTTATTGAAATGCTCACAATGACTACACAGTGGATGGCAAGATGAGATCACATCAAGCCTTGTATAAACCAGGCAAGAAACACGATGTACTCATGTACATCAAGCCTTGTATAAACCAGGCAAGAAACACGATGTACATGAGTACATAGTAGCATGAAAAGAAAAATTCTTGAATTAAAATTCCGTGAGGCATGAAAAAGACCTTATGTTAAAAAAAAAAGAACATCTCTAACAACACGTGTAACATTTTTCCAAGTGCTGTGCAAGGTGACTTTTTGGTCACAGAGCAGCAGAATTCAGTTTAAGCGACAACTACAACCATAGAAAATGCTACATACAGCAAGTTTAATTGCGCCAAGGCTGTGCCAATTTGAAACATGCATTTGATGACTTCCTGTGAACAGTGAGCACTGTCCATACCGCTCGAACCTGCCTCCTTGCTTGGAATTATAATCGGCCCATGTAAAATTACTTGGGCCTTTACAGGGCCTGCTACCGCATTTTCAGTACAAATCTTTCACTGATCTTCCTTAGCCATCTGCTCCTGAGCAACGCGATGGCCCTCCTACAGCTAAGAGTAGACTTCTTTTCCCCAGAGTTAGTGCAACCCAACCACAGAACATGCCTAGGCAAAGACGATGTGGTTAGGACTGTTGTGTCATGCTGTACTCTAGTGTCATAAGTAGCACTCGCTACCATTCCTATCTGCAATGACTGTGCTTTTGTATTTTTTATTCAGATACCGTAAAGGCCCTCACGGGCATTACATAGGGGGGGGGGAGAGGGGAGGTTACCAAGATATTTCAAACACAATTTGAGGGAAAGGCAATATAGAACAGCATAGTATAGATCACCGAATACCACAAGAAAAAAAAAAGAAAAATGCATACATGACGGAAAAAAGAAATACTTGGCACAAAGCATGTAAATGCACTTACAATGCGTCGAAAACACAAAATTCTGTTTTTACTTGACATGCGTAGAACTGCGGTTCAAATGGCTTACAAATGAGTCATGATCATGTATAGAAGCAATTTCTTTGGCAGCTTGTTCCAGTGATAAATAGCAAGAAAGAGTGGCGATTGTCGAAGGAGATTCTTACGTGCAAACATGGGAGGCACTTTGAAGGGTTGGACGAGAGGGAAAATTCTTTGCGGGGGTTTGATATGGGATGCTGCAAAGGATGATGGGGTATGGTACAATCTGTGGAAGTTGGAAGGCAGAGCTAGCAGTCATTGTTTTTCTAGAGAGGGTAATTGGAGGGACTCTTTGATAGCCGTGATGCGGATGTTCTGGAGTAGGTTTTAGTAATGAAATGTACTGCTTTATTTTGTAAAGATTCAAGCTTGTTTATTAGGTATGTCTGATTTGGATTCCAGATTATGGAAGTGTGTTCAATCTTTGAACGAACTAGAGCTGTGTAAACTAATAGTTTAGTTGACTGATTTGCTAAATACAAATTTCACCTAATGAATCCAAGTGTTTTATTTGCTTTCGAAATTATTTCATCAATGTGATCATACCATGTGAGGTTTGAAGTTAAATGGACGCCCAAGTATTGTAACATAGACACATTCTCTATGCACATGTTGTTCATAAAATATGAACTTAAATGAACGTTACTGGCTCTGGTAAATGTCATTGTTTTTGTTTTAGAAACATTTATTTCCATTTGCCCTTGCTCACACTAAAGTGAAATTTTGTTTTGTAAAATATTAGTATCTTCAGAGGTGATAATTCTTCTCATCTGCAAACAACTGAACTATTGAGGTCAGGGTGTTACTGATGCCATTTTTGTAAATTAAGATTGGTGAGGAACGAGATGAGGAACGCCAGGTTTAACCTGTGCTAAAGCGGAAAACTGATCAGTTACAGGAACAAGTGGGTAGCCATTGGTTAAAAAACCTGAGATCCAATTAACAATTTGACCATGTACGTTAAGCCGGCTAAGGTTCATCATTAAGCGAGAATGGTACTTTATCAAATGCTTTCTTGAAGTCAATAAGTATGGCATTGATTTTTATGGAATCATGAACAGCTTGATGAAGATCAGTTATAAGGTCAAATAGTTGTGTTTCACAACCAATCAAGTGTGATCACGCCACTTGTGTCACAACCAATGGCATGATGCAACCTGTCCTTGAAATGCCATACAGTAAAACCTCGTTAAACCGTACCCACTAAAACAGTATTTCGTTTTAAAAGTAGTAATGCCAAATTCTCGACTCAGCGGCCATTGAACATATTGTGTTTTGTACCCGCATAAACCGTACCAGCTTATTACGTATGTATCAGTTAACACATAGTGTTTCCACTTTTCGGTGCCCAAACACGGCGGTGCTTCATCTCCATCGGGTGGCCCGGCAGAACAAGCCTCAGAGATCTGAACAATGGCCTCCAAGCACCCTGTGCATTTGCACGTGAAGCCACATCAACATTATTTCGGTGCCATCCCAGAGAGCGTTTGGCGTCATGTAAGCGAGGACTCGCATCATGATGAAGCTCAGATAAAAAAGACGCCGGGTGATCAGCATAGAAGAAAAATGAGACATTGTTTGTGCTGTCGAACGTGACACGAAGAAGTCGGCACTGGCACGCAACATGGGTCTACTGGGGTGTGATCGGAGATGGTTGTTCGGCGCCTTCATTCGGTTACCGGCACGAGCGATTGGCCTACTCCGCGCCGACGTCACCAGCCGCAGGGCATGGCCACGTTTTTGGCGACGTCAAAATGACAACACGCTCCTGTCAATCATCCTCCCACCGAGCATTTCGTCTGCTAGGCGCCGAACACGGCGGGAGTTTGCTCGTTACAAGACCGGCTTCGCATGGCGCGTTTGGTGGATTGGATTGGCAGCTGATTAGCACGTTCGGATCCAATCGATAGTTTATTTCGAGAAAAATGGCGCTTGCGTTGGGAACTTCGGTGTTTGCGCTGGCGTTGCTCGAGGAGGAAGGAGAGCGGGTGGCTTTGCAAAACGCGTTTGAAGAAATGGCAGAAAGCGAATTCCAGCATTGATTTCGTTTCTCGAAACAAATAGTGCGTTGGTTGTACGGCGAAGTCGACCCCATCATCTGTGCCAGCAAGCCACTGGAATGTTGCTGTCTCTTGATAGTGCGCCACTTCTCCCGTCGTTTCTTTTTTCTTTCTTTGTTCTCGCTGTGCGCGACACTACCTAGGGAGGATGCAGAGAAACTAATAGTTATAAATTGTAGCATTCACACTTACTACTATTTGAAAACGTGTTTAAGCTTGAGAAGACAAAATTTAGATAAAGATTTCATTCAGTAGAAGATGAGAAACATTTCGTTTTGTAGTATACTGTCTGAAAGCAGACGACAAACGAGGAAAGTAAACTTCCGGGGAGTTCACTGCTTGCCGATTGGCTGCTCTCTCTGTCCCGTTCTCAGAAATTTTGCATACTGCCACTTTGTGGCGTTGCAGCAACTGAACAGAACGCGTATCGAACAAAGATCTCCGATCGCGCCCCTGTTGACTACGGTGTGTGGCATTTGGAATGTGAAGTTGCTCGGCAGCGCTGCTGCGACCGCAGAGAGATGTCGGCTGCGAGGTTCGACTTTTCGCCATCGTTGTCTGTTTTGCTGAAGTGGCGCCCAGCGACAGTGATAAGGATGACATGGAAACCCGACAGCAAGGGCGATTCAGGCCCGACAGAGGCAGAAGCTGCGCGTTACGTCAGCCTCACAAATGCAATCGTCGCGATGAGAACAGCACCCCGCAATGAAAAGATGCCCCGCAACTTCTGCAATACTACTGCGCCCGCGCACGGAGAATATGCAAAGCTAACAAGGAATCTGCAATGCGAGGGTTTGCTGAGAAGAGTCGTCGCTGCTATGCCGCTGCGGCATCAAACGAAAATAACACTTTTGTCGCGCGAAGTAAGTAAATACTGCATGTTTTTTCCCCTTTCATCACACTCTCTCTTCCGTTTCTGACAGGTAAGGGCGTGATTTCATGCTATTTCAGTTAAGCAGTACTACCGTTTAGTACGTAGTTTTTCCAAGCTCCGGCCAACTACGGTTTAATGAGGTTTCACTAACTACGAAGACTGTGCCGAATAAAACAACACACGAAGAAAGGGAACACGAGACAGCACGTAGGCGCACTAACAACTGGGTGTTTTATTTCTTGACATAGTAATATATAGCTGCTGTCAAGGATCAAAACAACAAGGAGAAACAGGGCAGTCATCTGCATTGCACGAAGAAGCCAAGATACAGAATAACTTGTAAGTGTCGCTTTCAAGATACGCCAGTTCCTTTGTCGAAAGAGAAACTGAGGCTTCACTGATACAATCAACACCACGCTTTTTGATCTCAAGCGCTTCCAATATCTCCCTTGTCAATTGATGATCAGCTCTGTTCAGAACACTGGTTCTATCAAAATCTGGGATGCACTTGTGAACCTTACAATGCGCACTTATATGACCGGAGAGCTGGTTTTCCATCTTATATCTATGCTCATGCAATCTGTCATTCAGACATCTGCCCGTTTGGCCTACATATGATGAACCACACGACAAGGGAACCAAATAAACTACTTTCTTTACACATCCGACATGTTTCTGCCCATGTTTTTTTGCGCACACCTGTTTGTTTTCCCGATTTCCTGCGTTCACTTTGGCACACATCAAACCAAGACGTTTCGGAGCGGAAAATATGACACGAACACCAGCTCGTTTACCTACTTTTTTGAGATTGTGAGATATGCCGTGAACATATGGAATAATGGCACACCTGGTTTCAGAAGGGCCTGCTTGTCCCTGGTTTACAACGCTAGGTTGCTTGAGCTGTTAGAGCATTTTTTCCGCAACAGATGTTATCACATGGTGAGGATAACTTGCCCCATTGAGGCGGCTGACCTGACAATGAAAGCTGCTTTGCAGCCTATGGACGCATGACTTGTTAAGTGCATTGGTTAAACATGATTGAATGATGCCTCGTTTTATTACTTTTGAATGAGCTGAATGGTAGGAGAGGATGGGTTTGCTAGCCCTTGGCTTGAACTGCCAGCATACATGACACGAAGGAAAAATGAACTATAAATCTAAATATCTTAGACAGTTATCAGCCGGAAGCTCATGGGTCAGGGTTTTTAGCTTCAAAAGACAACCTGTTAAAGCAGTGCATATCGCGGACAAATGTTATGCAGATCTTTAGATTTGTCTATGATTTTTTAGGGTTTTTAGAATGTGACAGTCCAGAATTGGAGACCCAGTCATCATTAGTATTGACAGAGTTTAAAACAGCCTTGCATCCTCTAACCCTGACCCATGAGCTTCCGGCTGATAACTGTTTAAGATATTTAGATTTAGAGTTCATTTTTTCATCGTGTCATGTATGCTGGCAGTTCAAGCCAAGGACTAGCAAACCCATCCTCTCCTACCATTCAGCTCATTCAAAAGTAATAAAACGAGGCATCATTCAATCATGTTTAACCAATGCACTTAACAAGTCATGCGTCCATAGGCTGCAAAGCAGCTTTCATTGTCAGGTCAGCCACCTCAATGGGGCAAGTTATTCTCACCATGTGATCATATCTGTTGCGGAAAAAATGCTCAATCAGCTCAAGCAACCTAGTGTTGTAAACCAGGGATGAGAAGGCCCTTCTGAAACCAGGTGTGCCATTATTCAATATGTTCACGGCATATCTCACAATCTCAAAAAAGTAGGTAAACGAGCTGGTGTTCGTGTTATATTTCAAGCTCCGAAACGTCTTGGTTTGATGTGTGCCAAAGTGAGCGCAGGAAATCAGGAAATCAAACAGGTGTGCGCAAAAAAACATGGGCAGAAACATGTCAGATGTGTAAAGAAAGTAGTTTATTCGGTTCCCTTGTCATGTGGTTCATCATATGTAGGCCAAACGGGCAGATGTCTGAATGACAGATTGCATGAGCATAGATATAAGATGGAAAACCAGCTCTCCGGTCATATAAGTGCGCATTGTAAGGCTCACAAGTGCATCCCAGATTTTGATAGAACCAGTGTTCTGAACAGAGCTGATCATCAACTGACAAGGGAGATATTGGAAGTGCTTGAGATCAAAAAGCGTGGTATTGATTGTATCAGTGAAGCCTCAGTTTCTCTTTCGACCAAGGAACTGGTGTATCTTGAGAGCGACACTTAGAAGTTATTCTGTATCGTGGCTTCTTTGTGCGATGCAGATGACTGCCCTGTTTCTTCTTCTTGTTTTGATCCTTGACAGCAGCTATATATTACTCAAGAAATAAAACACTCAGTTGTTAGTGCGCCTACGTGCTGTCTCGTGTTCCCTTTCTTCGTCTGTTGTTTTATTCGGTGCCGTCTTTGTAATCATGCTTAACCAACTAGCCCACCAACACATGCTCAGTGAGGTTTCACTGTATAAGTAAAATAAACACCACAGTGGCAGACCCTCTCGCCCAGAAGAAGCATCTCCGCCCACCTCACTGCGTCATCCTCCCAGATGCTAGGCCTCCTCCGTCGGCCAGCTTCGGGTGCAATGCTACAGAATGGCGATGAAAACTTAAATGAGCCTGCCGTGCTTCAAATGTCGTGACATTTATTTACGTCACTTTTCTGCTACTTCCTGGGACGACTCCAGAGCTTCTCCGAATGCTTCAGGTGGCGTCGGCCTAGGCCTTCTTTCATAATCTACGGTCATCTTTGGCGAAGTCATGTTGCCTTCTTCCTTTGGCTTCCCTAGTCCTACTTCTGCTTGCAATGCTCAAGTATGGCGTCTCTCTTTTCAACCCTTCCTCCATTCCTTGACCTACCAGGCTGGAGCAGACGGGAGGGCAAGCGTCCGCACTCATCAGCATCTTGGGCAGGGAAGGCCAGTGGAAATACATGGTGGGTGAAGAGCAAGCTGAAGAGCAGCAACTACAGCTGCAACGGGGGGGCAAAATGCGGCTCAGACGCCCAGTACGTCAACAATGGAGGCCGTGGCTACGATAAGTACAAGAAGCTACTGAAACTCTTGGACAGGCTCTTATCGGAAACTAGAAATATCTTGAAGAGACCTGTGCACAAGCCGAAAGCAACTGTCGGGCGACTGTTCCATGGAATACGTGACGGCCCTCAAGGAGAAATAGCTTGCGTGCAAATTCGGCACTACGTATGACGACCACATCCGAGATCAAATAATTGATGGAGTCACCCTTATGCTCATAACGAGCTACTATCTTACGGCGAACATCTGACCTTGGACAAAGCTGAAGAAATCTGCTGAGAGTTGGAAGCGATGCAGAAAGCTGACCAAGCATTGGGCAACACTGAGAGCGTTCAGCGCCAAGCATGTGGCGATGCTGAAAGCGTTCAGTGCATCGGAGGCGGCGCAAGATGGTGGTTGGATGACACCGCGGCAAGGTCAAGAAAACCATGGTCTCCTGCCTGACAGGATGGGGCAGCGTACTCAAGATGGCCACGTTGGCTCGCACACCGGCCTATGCACCAGCAGGATGGCGGTTGAACCAGGGATGCAAGCTCTACAGATCAAATCTATCCATGTTACTGGTGTGGCAGCTTTGGACAATTGGCATCTGCCAGAAATTGTCTGGCCAGGAAGAAAAGTTGCAACTTCTGTTGCATCAAGCGACACCTGGGTACTATTTGCCTGAAGAGGAAACAAGGCTCATTGCCAGTTCAAATGATGCTCCAGTGCAAGCAGAAACCATCCAAATGGCATCGATTCTCTCCGTGAACACTTCACTTTCAAGCACAAGGGCCTTAGCATTCCGATAGCCATTGGCCAAGACATACACATGCAGCTTCTAGTGGATACGGGAGCTACCGTCTCTCTCGTGACAAAGGAGGACTTCAAGAAATTCTTCGACCAGAAGTATCAACTTTCGAAAACTTTGGTCCAACTTCAGAACTTCTCCAAACAACGCATTGAGATGGTGGTTTTCAAATGGATGTTCGACACCAAGGAACTTCTTTTGGGCCTCAACGCTATCTAACTAGTGCTTTAGATCGACGGCACTACTTTAAAGGGACACTAAAGTGAAAATTGATTTCTTCTGCATCAGTAAATTACCGTTCTACAACACCAAAAACACCACTCTTACAACGATAAGACGTTTGGTAAGCCAGAAAAAGTGCAAGAACGAAATACGGGTGGCGACGCCTACTTAAGTTCCTGCACCTGGGGGCTGTGACGTCTTGGATTTTGATGGCATCTTCTAGGGCCTACTAATTATAGATAGCAGTACAGATTGACTACATTGTGTTCTAAAGGAACCAAATATTAAGCATGGCAAGTTTCGGGAACTTTCATGCAGCCAACGTGGCCCAAATGCGAAAGCATACTTTGGAATCCCTGACGTCACGTTGATGTACCAGCGCTGGGGTTTCAGCGCGAAATTTAAATACTGATACTTGGACCTTCATTTTTTCATCTAATAATCAAACTATTTTTTTTTAAATGACTGCCTGCAGGGTTCTCAAACAATGCTTCATAGTCTAAACTGATTTACTGTTTCGATCTAGTGTCCCTTTAACATGTCGATTGGCGACACATTTATGTTTACACCTTCCTGCAGGTGCACCTCTGGGATGCGAACATCTCTTTGATGGTGAACTTGGGCTTGTTAAGGACTAGTACATCCGCCGGAGCAAGCAGCGCCTAGGTATCGTGCCAGTGTCCACCAAGCTGCGGCGGCTACCCCTTGCTCTTTGGCAGCAGGTCGCCAGCAAGCTATGCCGACTCAAGAGCAATGTCATTGAGCCACTCATAGTGGTCTGCAAGAAGGCTCTTACAGAAGTGAGACGAAAGGTGGACTAAAAGCAGGAACACACTCAGCTGTATGTGGAGGAATGTAGTGGGGCCAAATTGACTCCGATGAAAGTAGACAAAAGGTGAATAAGGTCATTCAAATACAGTAAGTATACATTTCTGTTTATTGATGGATGTAAATGGAACACATCAAAGCTGACATGCATTCCCAATTCTATATATCCTGCAACAGATAGCTATGAGCTGGCACCAGATAGAGATTACTTACTCTTACGCCGACCTAAATGGTCATTTCAATACCTCCACTACAGGTAAGCAGTCAGCTAGGCGGTCTGTCGACAGTGAACAGGGTGACAGGCATTCTGTTCAGTCGGATTCCACACAGGCAGAAGCACTTCTTGATTCAGAGTGATCCCATGTCTGTTGGATGTTCCCCAGAACGGTCATTTCGGACTTAAGAAGGAGCTTCCTGGGCAACCCTCCTCAGCACAAGGTGATGTACAGTCTAACGGGGCTGCACAATCTTCCAACATGGGGGAGGGAAATGGTGGGAGCGGGACATCAAATTCAGCTACTTGTAGTCAACTCTCAACGTACTGCGGTCGATCCGGAGGCAAGTCGGCCAAAGAGGATGCGAAAACCTCTGGCTTGGCTTCGAGACTATTTGACATAAGACTCATACAGCCTGTGCCGTCTCCTGTGGCTCTACTGCTTTGAGGCCTCGCAGTGTAGCCACAGTGGACATGTGTGATGTGTGCAGTGTAAATATTGCTGAGTTGCAGTTTATTTATTACACTGTCTTCATTACTTGTTGCATTCTCAGCATGCTGACGAGTGTGCAGAATGTTTTCTTACATTTACAGTCTCATATAATTGAACATTTACTGTCATACTTTTGTCATTCTTCTATGCATATGGGTTTTTCATTTTGCATAATGTGAAGTTCTGGCTGAAAGATGCAAACTCTGCACTGTCCGACACTGTGCTTTTCTGGTGAAAGAATAGTATACATATGTTAAGTGAATCTTTCAGCTCGTCTGCAGCATTAGTAGTATCATATAGTGAAGAGCCACTTACGAGCTACGCTTTAGACCACGTATCATGCAGGTAATCTTCATACATAACAGTCTGTATAGC
The DNA here is from genome assembly GCF_023375885.2 of Dermacentor andersoni. NCBI lineage: Eukaryota > Metazoa > Arthropoda > Arachnida > Ixodida > Ixodidae > Dermacentor > Dermacentor andersoni. Next base: position 2,121,986 of record NC_092820.1, on the reverse strand, counting down.
ACATAGTGTATACAGACTGCTATACTCCATGCATCAGAACCGGATAATCCTCTTTGTTATTCTAACAGAAGTAACTCATTCTTACATGCTGTACATTATAGAAAGAAAGTAAATCTTCCATTGTATAGTTCTTTATGAAGAACTATACAGTGGAACTGTACCTCAGTTTGTATAAGGAATTAATAATTCTCCGAGCGGAGGACGACGTTGTGTCGTGCTGTCTTGTCCTCTGGTTTTATAAGTAGCACTCGCTAACCCTGTTATCTGCAATGTCCGCATGATGGAACGAGCACGTCACCTCCATGTCTGTGCGTTTGTATGAATCCATTAGGCCAATCAGTGTGATCACGCCACTTGTGTAGAGCCAATGGCATGATGCAACCTGTACTGGAAATGCTATATAAGTCAAATAAACGTCACCTTGGCTATACCCCCTCACCCGAAAGAAGCGTCTCCGCCAACCTCACTGCGTCGTCCTCCCATACACTAGGCCCCTCCGTCAGCCGGCTTCGTGTACGACGCTACAAGGGCTATCTCGCGATTAGCTGCCGAAATCGCCGGCTGGCTACAAGACGTGCACGTTGCCCAAGATGGTCACCTCCGGTGAGAAAATTCAAGCAAACGAGCCATGATCTGCACCGCCATTCCGCTTATCCAGAACACAGAAACTAACGTCTACCTGGCGTAGCTCAATGCTGCTCGTCACCAGTTAAACTGTAATGCAGTGTTGTGGGCTTGTTGGTAAGACATCGTGAGGCGTATAGCGCGTGAAAAGGTCAATGACAAAAGGAAGACGTGACACACACAGGCGCCTGTGTGTCACGTCTTTCTTTTGTCCTTTATTCACGCGCTATAAGCCTCGCCAGTTAAACAGCGCTGCTCAATTATCTTTCGCGTCGCGAGGCTAAGGTGTGTCGTAGTTGATTGCTAAATTTTGTTCTTTCACGTGAACCGAAATCACAGCACAGGGTCACATTTAGCAGCTGCACAGATGCAGCGGAAGCTGCAGAGCATCGCTTGTTGCCTCTAGACCCACCTTGCAGGGAATGGGCAATCCTTCTTTGATGTCCTTGGTCCTCTCGTTGAACTCCTTGCAGAAATGCGCAATGTTTATACCTCGTTGGCCGAGTTGAGGACCGAGCGGCGGACCCGGCATGGCCATGCAAGCAGGCACGTAAAGCTTCAGAGGCGTGGTGTGCATCACCTTCTCCACTACTTTCTTCATTGATTTCAGCTTTTTGACGCTCTTCGACATTGTGTGCCTTTAATTATGTAATTGGAAATGATATAAAAATGCTAACCTCTAAAAGCGTCTCTTTGGTGACACTCGAAGTGGCACCGACAAGACGTACGTCTCCTCGATTTGGTTGCACTTTCTACTAGTTCATGGGGTGCAGCACTCTAGCACTCGATTTGCCAGTGCAGCTAGCGCCATCTGCACTTCGGCACTTGTTTTGATTTGACGTCGTGCTGCACGAGTTCACGTACACTCTCAAGTTCAAGAAATGGCCACAGAAGGCAAAAAAATCGACCGCGCGCCGCTGCTATTAAACAAGCATAGTAGAACATCTTAAGGGATTCCCGAGTTAGTTTCAATATCTCCCGCTAGGGGCACCGTAATAAGCGCAATTTTTTTTGGCAGCGTCTCGTGCAACGCGGTGTTCCCCAGACGACTCCACACAGAATCGACTCCTGCAACGCACGGAAGTGACGTCACTTTAATAAATTAAACTAAAAACAATTGAAATATATCAAATCTTACTAAACAACGCGTTTAACTTGCAAAGATATGAAAGAAAGTTGTCTTATGCGTTCATTAATGTACACATTTTGATTAAAGACATCAACGCAAAATGATTTCAACTATACTGTCATGCGTTTCTCTATAATAATAGTCAGCTTTCAATATTACGAGGCAGAAAAATATTATGCTATCTATCAGGTGCCTGCAGAGATGGAAAGCAATTTTTTTGAGCGTCTCGTGCGTCGCCCGAGGAATGTGGTGGGGCCGCAAGCACACGCACGCTTCTCCCCCGTTTCCTCTCTGGAGCAGCAGACGACAAGCGCTGCAAGCGTACATGCCCACGTTTACGTCGCCACACGCTGTGTTTACAGCAATCTCCGAACGCCGCAATATGGATTTATATACAGTGTGACAGATGCGTGAAACTGCAGTCTTCGCACTGTCACTCGAACGTTTCCTCAAAGGGTCGGGCCCATACGAGTTCTTTGCTAGCTGTCTACCACAAAAGTCGGTCACCACGATTCGTTTTCGAGATCGAAGCAACCAGTGAACCAGTTTTGACACCCCTTTTCCTGCAGCGCCGTGCGTCTTAATGTCATCATAGCTGCGCAAATATTACTGACTCGGATCGCGGAGAAACCGATGCGGCCGCATCAATTGTGCTCGATTCTAAACAGAAGCTTTCTTTTCTTGCGTTCCCGGGATTAGCCGCGTCCTCGTGCTTATCCTCGAGTAAATTGAGCGGATCCTTGAAAGAGTAATAGTAAACTGGGCCGGTCCCGAAGACCTTGAATATGTATTCAAGATAACGTATAATGAAAGGTACGGTGACCCAGTCGTGGTTGCTTGTTGAGCTTGGAAGGCTTAAACAGAAGCAAACCCATGCTTTGCCATTGGCCAATTATCAATTAAGGGAACACATTACGAGGTCAGGCAAAGAATGCACCTGGGGAGGGTGGGAGCTTCACATTTCGAACCTATTTCCTATAGTGATGCACATTATTAAGATTCTTTTATGTGAAATTGCTGAACGAAAACAAGTAAACTTCAAATATGCTCCACATTATAGCTATTATCATTCTGAGTTTAAAGCCTCCTTAAATTTCTGTAATAAGTCTGCCCCTGGCACTTGATGGAATTATACATACACAAGATATTAAAACACTTGCATCCTGAAACACTAATGATTCTTTAAATTATAAAACAAAATCTGTCATTTCAGGCATCTTTGTTCTGCATAAAAAAGAAAGCCATTGTAATTCCTCTTCTCAAGGAGCAAGATTAGGATCCATCTTTGGCAGCTAGCAACAGGTCTGTGATACTTACTGTAGCTGTCTATGCAAAGTCTTCGAGAAAATGATAAATCACATCATCTCCTACACTTTCTAGAAAGCTAAATAAGCCGTATCAATGCAGCTTTAGGGAGGGCAAGTTGACGATCAATGACAATCGGTATACACTGAGCCCATCAGGTTCTTTCTAACTACATAATTCCAGATATAAAAAAATCTTGTTACACAACATGGCACTATGGAATCTTGTGAGGCTTACCTGAAATAAGCATCTGTGACATGCTGAGAATAACAAAACTCTGTGAGCCCATCTCACCCCGCTATTGGTATTTTGGTCACGTACAAGGCAGAAACGCCCAACTCACCATACTACTTGAATTGCATTGAAAGCCTCTCATGATGCCATCTATTCCATCTGTACAGCACCCCACATCATAATAGCGCAAGTCCCTCTCTATCATTTACGATAAAAGATTCTGTCACTTACTGCAGTGAAGCAGCTCAAACAAGTTACAGTTAAGAATGCTACAAATCTGTCAATAAATTCACAGACTCTACACTTCCTTGCATCTCAGTATTGAGGTGCACTGAGTACAAGGGCACAGATGGAATTGGTTCAACCATTTGGGCAGACCAATTGGCTCAATCAACTGCCTCATTTGTGACACCTAACTGAATTCCTCCACCTAACCTAACTGTAATCTCCTTGCTCTTCACCACGCACTGGAATCTTGCCTCTGGTGGGACACGTATATATGTGCCTTACTTCCCCGATAAGTCTGCTCCTTGCCTGTGACCTTACCCGGACACAGGAGATATCTCTTCAGAGATTTTGTCCTGGAGCAGCCCTTAGACAATCCATCACTTGGGCTTAGGGATCACCTAAAGCTGACTAAGAAATGTGCCCCAAGTGCTCAACTCCTGTAGCAACGCCAGTGGCATATACAGAGGGGGGGGGGGCACGAAGGACACATCCCCCCTTCCCCAAGATGTCTGTATGTGGCTGGCAAAGCCCCGACTCCCCCCCCCCCACACCTCCCCTCTACTCCCTCAACCTCTGCATCCCCAGTCAAGTGCGCCACTTAGTAGCCTCATGCCAACATTCACTCAGATTCTGAACACTGTTGCCACACTGTAGTATATGGCATGTCAAATACTCTGAGCTATTTACATGGCCAACATGCAGACTTCCATTCACAATGCATGTTAAGAGCACTGTTGCCAGATCTTGGACAGATCGATCCTTGGAAATCGTTTAATGACCCATGCTAACCACTTCAACAGTAACAATGCAAAGAGTGCGACACCTCATTCCTTAAGCTTCCAAGCATGTGCTAGGTGTGCATATATGCAACTGCAATACTTAGAACTGAAATTGAAGTATACATGCTCAGAGTTCATCACTGACGCCTCAAAATCACAAGCAAGAGTATTGTTTGCAGCACTGGGACCTTCTTTTGTTGCATTTGAGGCTGTTAATCTGCAAACAAGCATCCTTACAAGCAAAGCACTAACAGTTATTTTCCCCATATTACAGGCACAAGCATTCATAAAGCTATATTACTACACATTGACTGCCTTAGCACAGTGAAAGTAATACAAACATATAAAAACCACAAAAACGTGGCCCTAAGCTAGTTACACAAGTATCTGTGCATGGCCTAATTGCACATGGTGCCTGCTCGCTGTGGCTTAGAATGAAATGAGCTTGCAGCACCGGCACAGTCCGAGTCCTGAGGGCCCAGGCTTCCCCTGAGAATGCTGGCATTTTAGCGCTCATAGTGTGCAGTGAGGTCCCCCTTCTCTTTTGCATATTTTGACTTGGGCCCCCCTGTAGAGGCTGCCTAGGATACATCTCTGGCTCACAGATTAGGAAGAAGCATCCATCACTTATAGAGGCCCTGAAAGTCGAGCTCACATTTCATTCACGGACCTAAAGCTTTTCTTGCGTAAAATGTTCAGAAGCAATTTGCAAGATACATGGAATATATAAAGGTCAGTAATGAATTACACACACTGCAGAATAACTGAAAGATGGGCAAGGGGGTGCAGATTTATAGCGATGTCTTGCTTGGCAGCACGATGTAACACAGACAAAAGAAGAGAGGTGAAGAAAGTAAAGACTTGGCACTGTATACGCAAGAAAAATATTTGTTTAAGGAAAACGCTAATATATACATAGATATATATATGTCCTGAAGCAACAGTATACACAACGAGAAAAATAAATGGCAAAAGTAGATTCACAAAGCCACGTGATAACAAAACAATGTTAGAGAATGGTATGGTAGACATGTACAAAAATAAAAATGTAACAATAATTCATTTCACTCAGGACACACATCTAGATAATTGCATTTCTTGGTCACAAGGGTCACCATTTAAGCCTGGCTAATACATTTGTCTCGTAATTTGTTGATACATAATGTTTCAATTATTTCGCTCATTAATTTGTTACAATGATGGGAAAGCATAAGTGTGTCATTGAGCATGGGGTTACATCCACATGAGTGACAGTAACTGGGCAAATAGTAAGGCAGTCAAGACGAAGTGAATGGATGGTGGTGCTTCTGCACTCTCGCGTTACACCTCATCACAAGATAACGGGATCAGGTATACCAAGTCTAGGGAGCAGCATACACACTTGGACGCATGTTTTGTTTGGCATCAGATTTTGCTTTTTCTGTTTTTACCTTTTTACACTTCGTGCAGCCTGATCCCAATGAAAAGACATGCAAGGTGGCTGGAATTTGGAATGTGGAGAATAAAAACGGATGGCATGTACACATTCTTACCTTCTGATGAGCAGCGAGTCATCAACATGCAACAAGTTTGGAGGGTCCACCTGTTCTCCATGTCTTTATGGAGAACAGGTAGTCTAACCATAAAGCATGTCTATAAAATAGGCCTATCCATAAAACAGCATAACAACAATTTATTATTACATTATATATTTTTTATTTATTTATTTATTTGGCAAATACTATCAGCCTTGTATAGGCTGTGACAGGAAGTGCGATATAATGTGCACCTGTTTACCTTTCAGTACAGCCCTTTTCCTTGGCAACAATCTACTTTTCAATAACAAAACTGTCAGGTACTTTTCTCAGTGGTGTAGGTATGCTGGATATATATACAGTGTCTTCAAAGTCTTAAATCATAGCATTGCCTCCAGTTGAAGGCTTAAGCTGCAATTCTGCAGTGCACATGGAGTGCCAGCTTCCAAACCATTGTGCGTAAGGGCTCTGGAAAGGCGCAGAGTGCTTGGTAAAAGACCACACCAGTTCAAATGCTTTATCTTCTCATCTCCTCATGCATTTTAGCAAAGACAAACATCACTTATAGGCTTGTAATTTTAACAGCAGATATGTTTTACACTCCTATACAGCAAGTAATTTTAAGCCTGTATACAGCCAATATTAATTATTTATAGCAATCCATTTTTAAGTGTTAAATGTATCATGCAACATTCATGGCATTCTTTATAGTCATTCCAGGCCCTTGTACTATTAAACATCAGACATAATCAGACAAAAAGGGACCTCAGCATAAAAAGAATATGCATAAGGCTCTGACTTCCCTAAACTTGACCATGATTGCTACAGAAAGGTAGTTTTGGCAGTTTTAGACACCTGGCAGCTGGAACTATGTGCCAGCTAACACTGCTTTAACCAGCACCATTGCCACTCCCACCACTGCATCTTAGGTTATATAATGACGTTTATATAATGACCAGTGTGTCATTTTTAGAGGCATTCACCTGCCGTACATTGTGTTACCTGTGCACATTCACAGAGAACTAACAGTTAATTCTAGCACGTAAAGAAATACAAACCTTCGTTAAAAATTATCTATGCCATAAGCTGCGCACATATGCTGTTAAATAAAAGAGCCACGTAAAGGTTATATTGACGCTTCTTTATTCCCATTATAGCGAATAATGATTGCAGTGAACGCACTTTTATGTATAGGTATTAACCATAAGGCCAAAACTGCCTTTCTGTCACAATCATGGTCAAGTTTAGGCAAGTCAGAGCCTTGTGCATGTTCTTTTTACCCTAATGTCCCCTTTTCTTAGCACATTGCTATGTTCTTGTGAAGCTTTCATTTCTACCACCTGTAGTATTGTCCTTACAAACAAAATAATGCAACTTGTTTTTAATTTACAATGTTGTTTCTTTATTTTGATTTTTATATCGCATTCATTTTCGTCAAAACTTCACATTTGAAGTGAATTGTAAAACTGATAATTTGTGATACAAGAACAATATTGCGCAAAGTTGTTGAATAGGTTAAGGTCTCAGAGTCCACCAAATTTCAACAGGCTCCGCGGATTGGTATAGTTGATAAAAAACCGTAAATATAGCAACTTTTGAAAATTGTAGCAAATTAAGCAGTTATGCTAAAACACTTCTGTTTTGCATGGCTAGCTAGCCCTTCTTTACGTCTATGTTTTACAGACAAAAATATATTCTTTGTAGCTGTAATATATTGTATTTCACATTGTTGCGAATTTCCGAGAATGCCTTGTGCATGAAATAGGTGCCTCCGCACTGAGGAATTTCCCAATTTTTTTTTTCCTCCTAAATATTCATTTGGCATAGAAGTCATGTTCACTTTCATGCTACTGAGTGATATGTGCATAAAATATAAAATATTCTATCGAATGTAAAATATAAATTTTTTGACCCGTGTTGACCTCTCGTGTGATCACGCAGCATGGAGACGATGGAAACTGCCACAATTTAAACATCAGTACGTGAGACAGGTTTTCAAAGTTGTCTGCATTCCTGCATGCTTGACTGCAAAAGATGTCTAAATGTGTAAGCGTGGTGCTGCCACATCAGTACACAGCACAGACATTAGTGATGGCCAAGGCTTTACTAGCTATCGAAATAAAGCTTTACATGTTGCCTTAGATATGATGTGCATCTTATAAGTATGCAGCACTTTCCTGTGAAAATTGTTTTAAGAGAGCAAGATACCTTTTGCCAACAATTGAAGCAAAACAAGTAGCCTCAAGGCAGCTTTTGTAGGCTAAAATAGCTTCACTTGTTCAGGGAACATGCTGGTTTACCCACACAGGTACTAATGCAGCCTATACTTTCTAATAAAGCACATCTCATAGCAGCTGACATCCTTGCCTAACTTCTTTCTTTTCTCATCACAAAGCCATCACATATGAACCTCGAATATTCTCATAGTAATAAATGAGAGCACAAAAGTACACATTAGCCTGCCCGTAGTTTCCAGGCCTCAATTTTTCTTCTCTTCGATGCTGTCTAGAATCTTCGCCAACTTTCCTAGATGATTTAGTGTGGCAGGATCTGAGAGCATGCATAATTAATTAGTGTCTCACAGTCTTGAAATAAGCCTTTTCTTCGTGTCAAATGGACAGGTGTGTGCATATAAAAGAAAAATAATTTTTAATGCTGTAAATGGGGTGATGACGGCGATCCATCCTATGTTGCCCTGAAAATCATAGCCTGGGTAAATTGCACAGTGCCCTCTAGGCATCCTGATATCTCACGTATGAAATAGCTGCATAATTACTTCTCCTAAACATTATTCTTGTATTAGTGCTAATATAAGTACAGTGCCATACAGCAGGAGGTCAGAAAATGTCATTATCATGGGAGGATCTCTGTATAAATGAGAAGAGAGAGCTGCAACTAATAGAGAGATCAGTTATCGTAGCTGTCTTACATGCTTGCACAGAATGACAAGTTCCATAATTGTGCTAAGCTGGGCATGCAATTTACGCATTTGGATTGAGGTAAGACTTGATTCAGTACCATTATTGCCCTCACTTCTCAGATGGTGAAATCTAGTATAGCCCACCGCTGAGCACTCGGTCAACGAAACTGTGCTTGATAGGTGATACATGGTGAAATTTAAAAAAACTTGCAATTTGCTGTGTCACCTCAGTGGGAGCTCTACCAGCACTTGGTTGAATTCCGTATACTAAGTCCAAAGTCAAGGTCGATGGCTTCCCGACTGGCCTAGGCTAGTTCAAGCCTGAACCAGAAAGATGAATTCCAAGGCTAAGGAGAGGTAGCTCATGAATTGTTAGCATGACTGATGGGTTGATTCCTACCTCAAAGTCAGTTTTGAAGACTGACCTTACTTCTCCTTATCTTAATTGTTAGTAACATGAATGCAGCAGGACTTTCTTATATACAGTTGGGGACCAACAGTCTCTGCATATTCAGTGAGTATGTCAAGAGCATTTTGCAGCTGTTAAATTGCATATCAAGATTCCCATACGTTGATCAAATCGTCATGTCATCAGCATAAATAAAGAACTCAACGCTTGTGATGTCTTGAAGCCTCCATGCAGGACGAATGATGAACAGCAAGGGGGCCAGAACAGAGCCATGTGGCACACTGTGGTTTGAAGCAGAGCTAGGACCCAATATGAAAACAATTTACATACACACTAATTCTTCTCAGACTCAAAAATATGAGTACCACTTTTGTTACCTGCTTTGGTAGACAAAAGTCTTCCATGTTTCAAAAATTACCTAAATTATGTTCTGCATTATTGCATGCATTGGTTGTATCAGTTGCCACCACCGTCCACAACTAGTGGCTGTGAGGGGAGACAAGCAGGACACCATCTGGCAGGAGAGACAGGCCATCCTCTGTGCCTAAGTACAATCTGAATCCAATCTGTGCTGCTGGGTACACTTAATTTTTATATTCAAGCTCCCATGTTTTTCAAGGTGCATACATGGCCATCATTAACTTCATTAACCAATTTATGTCTGCTTCTGCATTGAAAGCTTCAGTCATATCCTTGCTTTGAATTAGCTGACTCCATTCTAGGACAGTGCAGTTATGCTATTTCGAATTACACCTCCCAATCCTCTGCTGCACATTGCTGCCCTCCTTTCCTCTAGCACCAATTTTGGTACTCTTATAGATTATCAGTTAACTGTCTTGTATATTATATATGATAACTGATAATTTCTAGTATCATCTATTCCTTGTTAATATATAGGACATTATACATCATGCTGCAGATAAAATTGATATGTCCAGTAGCAACTATTATCAGTGCAAATGTGGCAATGTATAAAAGACAGAGTGAACAGCAGCAATGCAAGGAAATTAAGTGATGGTTGATTGGCTGTGAAATGAGATGCATGCGGGGGCTAACCCACATTTTTTTAATAGAAAATTTGCCACATATATTGCGATTACAAGCCAATCTTGCAATTTCATAATAGGAGTGTGCAAATATTCAAAATTTTGAATATGAATCAAATAGTCTTTGCTATTCAATTCGTATTCGATTCGAGAATTCACTATTTGAAGTTGTCGAATAGTACATTTGTTTTGTTCGAATACTGTAAAAGACAACAACACTTCTTGCAGTCTACAAGGAGGAAGACTGATATAAATGAAGAATCGTTGAATGGTTATAGTGCAGGACAACTGTGATTGTTGCGCAGATGATCCAGTTTCTAAACAAAGATATGGAGGAGGTCATTTACATGCTATAGTTGAGTAAGCATGTCGTGCCTTAGGAAGACTTTGCATTTGCTCTGTCTAATTAGACAAAGCAATTTATGTTTGGTCAATCTCTCCATATGCTTGGATTCCTTCAAAATGATATGCAGGGCTGCAGTATTGCCCTTAACTCCTTCACTGAGCTGTATACTCTACTATACTCTACTACATGTGTCTGGGACATGCTGCTCATTTTATTTTATTTGTGTCATGCATGGTCATTATGCACCAGATATGATTGTGCTTTCCTTTGCTTCTCATTTACAAGCTTCCTAGTTGACTTGACATCTAGTTGTTAATGGCACTATACGCATCCAAAAAGGCCAGCAAGTCTTTTTTTCCTTAACAGACTCTACGGCATTTTTCATTTCGTTATTTTAGAAATTGGGAATATTCAATATTTGATTCGATATTCAGAGGTAATTTTTCCTGAATATTGCTATCGATTCAATCAGCAAATTTCACTATCCAAGCATGCCTATTCAATATTAAAGCTGCAACAATAAAATGCTTAGGTTTAAGTGCATGAGAATAATGTCACTTATAATTGCTGAATGTTGTGGCTTACGTACTGTGTGCATAACTTCGCCGCTTATATTATAAGCAAGAAAGGCGCAAAAAGATTGCTTGGAGGCAGGGGACAGCTGAAAAGTGAAGCTTGCTTGACATCATGTCAAGCGTTGAGGGCCCCTAGGTGGTAGTGATGGCTGGCAGCCAGCTCAGGTATAAAATTGGTTTTGTCTTATTTTTTTCTCCTCAGTGGCTCTGACGAAGTGACATAGGAGCGCTGTGCCAAGAAGGCTGCAGCAGAGAGAGCTCACAGTGCTTTGCACAAAGGGAGTGACAGACTGTGAGGAGTTGAAAGATACTTCTTAATTTTGACAACTGATGCTATCTTGGCATACATGCTATTATCTGAAAGTTGCACATATCTACTAGGAGTTCCTTGAGATTTTCGGTTTTTTTATACATGCTGTGATTTGTGTGCAAAAAGGCATGGAATGTTTTCGTTCATCTTATGAATAAAAACACTTCCTATTGATTCACTATTTTTGTATTTTGACTAAGCATACAAGCCGTAGAATCCTTAAGTTTTGCAGTGACGTGCATAAATGTTGATATAACTAATATTGCACTGCACAGCACTTCCTTCGTTTCAAGCAGCTATGCACAGACATGCGTGCAATGACAGAAATAATGTTTGCATTTACCGTCGGCGCTCAGCGTTGCCCATGTATTAATTAAGTTTACTAATACCTTAGCTACTTCTGCTGCAAGATTTATGGCAATGCTTGTGTAGTCTTGTTAAGCTTGACGGAGTTGTAACGACATCACCTGGTCTGCCTGAAAAAGACACATTGAGATGCAAACTTGTGCAGAGTGGCACAAAATGTTTTCACTTCACATCACGCGCAAAAGCGCCACCTGTGCTTTCATGGCATTTCATGCAGCCCTACTTCTGCCGTGGGTTTTACCGCAACGCTTGGCACTGCGGTGAAGTTCGACAAGTTTGTTATTATGTCGCACGATATGACCGAATTTCACGCTTTGAGACGGCATCTTGAGCGGAGGGGCAGCAAATGGTTACATTCACCTTAAGCACAAGCGCACTGTGGAGTCACTCGTTCGATTCCACGATATGTTTGTGTCTGCCGAGGGCTTTACCTCAACGCTTGGGCAGTGCGGTGAAGTTTGACAAGTTTGTAATTATGTCGCACGATATGACCGAATTTCATGCTTTGAGACGGCATCTTGAGCGGAGGGGCAGCAAATGGTTACATTCACCTTAAGCACAAGCGCACTGTGGAGTCACTCGTTCGATTCCACGATATGTTTGCGTCTGCCGAGGGCTTTACCTCGGCGCTTGGGCACTGCGGTGAAGTTCGACAAGTTTGTTATTATGTCGCACGATATGACCGAATTTCACGCTTTGAGACTAAATCTTGAGCGGAGCGGCAGCAAATAGTTACATTCACATTAAGCACAAGCGCACTGTGGAGTCATTCGTTCGATTCCACGATTTGTTTGCGTCTGTCGAGGGCTTTACCTCAACGCCTGTGTAGGGCTGTGAAGCTTCATAAATTCTAATAACATCGCATGGTCTGATAGAATTTCATGCACTAAAGCGTTTAATTATGTGTGGAGAGGCAATGAAACTTCATACTGAGCTCGCAGCTTCACAGGCATAGGCCATTTTTTAGATCAATGATAAGGCTGTGCAGGTTTCTTTTGATGAATGAATAAGTGCTCTTTACGGAATGAATGGTAATCATGCTGTGAAGCGTGCAGCAGCAGTCATCAGCCATAGCCGGCGCTTTTTCGAATGTTTTATTATGCTTCTGTAAATTGAGCCTGTACGTTCGAGTTTCCGCTTCACATAAGACTTGAGTGTGATTCTCTCACAGGAAAAGCGTTTAGCAGGCATGTGCGTTGAAAAGCCGTAAACAATGACTGACCTAGAGGGAACGTAATGTATTATACGCATTGGCGCTGTGCATCGTACGTAGCTGACCGAGCATTGGATATGCAAAGCGGGTAGCGATGTCGCAGAACTTTCGCTTGACACCGCTTCTAGCAGAACCGGCGCGTAATAATAAACAAATGAAATGCTGAAACCAGCGGTAACACCCACATTGTTCAGGTACGAAAGAGATCCGGGCAAGCATTGCAAGTCAATCCAATCCTCTTATGTCCTAGCGAATCGTAGTGTTCGTGAGTTCGCGTCTCTTATGCGCGTTGTTTAAATTTGAAGCGTGGCAGTCGCTTCTTAACGCTTTTCAACAATGATGAGTCTGACGGTGAGTTTTACGATGCGGTTACGAGTTTTACAATATTTGTATCTAAGCAAGTGCGTCTGCTTTCGGCTTGCTATGACTGTTCCGCGTCTGGATGGACATAGCGCGTTTTGCAAACATCATTTCTAATGCGGGATTTGGTACTGCGTCCGAGAAAATTTGCACTTATTATGTAGTAACGAATAGTTATTGCTGCTCCTAAACAATGAGTCCACAGCGCCGCCACTGCAAACTAACATCGAATTTACGCGCGTTGGGTGTTCGCACTGAAATGTGTGCCGATGTGTGGTGCAAGGGAAGTCCCTGTACTCAGTTTAGTAGGAAATTCCATGCTCTTGCTGATGGCTGAGTTCTTTCATAGTATGGGGCATACCGCCCCAGATGGTGCAACGTGTTCAGTTCTAGTATCCGTAACCGGAGAACACCGAGGCAGCTTGCCCTAGACGCGGGTGCACTCGGCCGCTGTTTTTGCTCCATCGCCATGCAACCGAGTAATCCTTCGTTGAACCGTTTTCTTCTGTATCAAGCCACTTCCTCCTGCCCACAGTGGCACCATTTCATACAGCATGATGCAGCAACTCATTTCTCTGTTCTGCTTGCACTCAGCACCCTGTCATGTCTTTCCCAGTGAAAGCTGCATTAATTGATGCACTAGGCATGCTTGAACTCGGTTTTAGCTCTACTGAAACTTTGCTCAAGCAAAGTGGTATCGTGACTGTTCTACTACCATTCTTCCACTTCGCACCCTGCCATCAGTTCTGAAAGTGTTGTAGCGTTCCTAACTAGAACGGCAACAAAAATGACATAATCTAAGTGAGACGGGTGTCGTCCGCCATTTATTCCAACTTCCTTCTCACTTCTCCCCTAGCCCATTCCTTAGTCTTCTTTCATGCGTCCAGCGCAGACCGCTTCAGGTGTGACACCTGATTTAGTGTGAACACATTTTGATGGAGTTTTTAATACATTGATGAATTAACAAGACCTTGCTCCACTAAGCTTGAGCAGGCTAAGCTGGGTGTGCCAGTCGAGTGAGCATGATTTCTTCTCTGCTCATAATGCCGACATACATGATTGGCAGACAGGTGAAAGGTTGGACTTAAAAAACATAGTGGTGTCACTTCTAGGTGCTTGACACATTAAGAGCATGACACATTAATGCATAATATAAACAGCTGCAAGGACCCACTAATCGGATTTTACTGGGACAATGTTAGTTTATTACTTTGAATGTGATATCATTGTAGGTGAACTTCAACCGCTTTGAAGGATCTAGCAGAAAATGTAGCCTGATCCCAAAGGCAGTGCAGTCTAACACATCATCTCAAAGTACCAGCTGTCAAGAGGGAAGAATGCGAGAAACTGGCATGTTTTGCACGCACCAGATGTTTCAAAGAGTGACTTTGGCACAAGAGAAGTGTATGTGCAAGGATGTGTTAACATTTAGAACACAGGAAGTAAAATATGGATAGAATTGAACATGCTCTCAGGAACGGAGGAAGCCTAAAAGCAGTGAAGAAGAAACTAGGAATTGGCAAGAATCAGATGTATGCTTTAAGAGACAAAGCCGGCAATATTATCACTAATATGCATGAGATAGTTCAAGTGGCTGAGGAGTTCTATAGAGATTTATACAGTACCAGTGGCACCTACGACGATAATGGAAGAGAAAATAGTCTAGAGGAATTCGAAATCCCACAGGTAACGCCGGAAGTAAAGAAAGCCTTGGCAGATATGCAAAGGGGGAAGGCAGCTGGGGAGGATCAGGTAACAGCAGATTTGTTGAAGGATGGTGGGCAGATTGTTCTAGAGAAACTGGCCACCCTGTATACGCAATGCCTCATCACCTCGAGCGTACCGGAATCTTGTAAGAATGCTAACATAATCCTAATCCATAAGAAAGGGGACGCCAAAGACTTGAAAAATTATAGACCGATCAGCTTACTGTCAGTTGCCTACAAACTATTTACCAAGGTAATCGCAAATAGAATCAGAAACACCTTAAACTTCTGTCAACCAAAGGACTAGGCAGGATTCCGTAAAGGCTACTCAACAATAGACCATATTCACACTATCAATCAGGTGATAGAGGAATGTGCGGAATATGACCAACCCTTATATAGAGCTTTCATTGATTACGAGAAAGCGTTTGATTCTGTCGAAACCTCAGCAGTCATGGAGGCATTACGGAATCAGGGTGTAGACGAGCCGTATGTGAAAATACTGAAAGATATCTATAGCGGCTCCACAGCCACCGTAGTCCTCCATAAAGAAAGCAACAAAATCCCAATAAAGAAAGGCGTCAGGCAGGGAGATACGATCTCTCCAATGCTATTCACAGCGTGTTTACAGGAGGTATTCAGAGATCTGGATTGGGAAGAATTGGGGATAAAGGTTAATGGGGAATACCTCAGTAACTTGCGATTCGCTGATGATATTGCCTTGCTTAGTAACTCAGGGGACCAATTGCAATGCATGCTCACTGACCTGGAGAGGCAAAGCAGAAGAGTAGGTCTAAAAATTAATCTGCAGAAAACTAAAATAATGTTTAACAGTCTCGGAAGAGAACAGCAATTTACAATAGGTAGCAAGGCACTGGAAGTGGTAAGGGAATACATCTACTTAGGGCAGGTAGTGACGGCGGATCCGGATCATGAGACGGAAATAATTAGAAGAATAAGAATGGGCTGGGGTGCGTTTGGCAGGCATTCTCAGATCATGAACAGCAGGTTGCCATTATCCATCAAGAGAAAAGTGTATAATAGCTGTGTCTTACCGGTACTCACCTACGGGGCAGAAATCTGGAGGTTTACGAAAAGGGTTCTACTCAAATTGCGAACGACGCAACGAGCTATGGAAAGAAGAATGATGGGTGTAACGTTAAGGGATAAGAAATGAGCAGATTGGGTGAGGGAACAAACGCGAGTTAATGACATCTTAGTTGAAATCAAGAAAAAGAAATGGGCATGGGCCGGACATGTAATGAGGAGGGAAGATAACCGATGGTCATTAAGGGTTACGGACTGGATTCCAAGGGAAGGGAAGCGTAGCAGGGGGCGGCAGAAAGTTAGGTGGGCGGATGAGATTAAGAAGTTTGCAGGGACGACATGGCCACAATTAGTACATGACCGGGGTTGTTGGGGAGTATGGGAGAAGCCTTTGCCCTGCAGTGGGCGTAACCAGGCTGATGATGATGGTTAGAACATTGGGCCATTTGCTAGAAGAAGGATTCAATCCCACCATCAGTCACACACTCCTTTATAGCCTTATGGATGTACTTCACCCACTTTGGAGGTGGGTTGAGTGTGTACGATTGTGTCACTGTGTGCATGAAATCACAAGTTTGTGGGAGGTACAAGTTATAGGAAGGTCACTTTGATAAATAAGTATGTGCAAGATTACACATGCATAGAAATGTCACAATCATCACAACCTATTGCATACTTAGACAGTTAGCAGTGCTATGTTTTAGTCTAGTTTTTTTTAATTTACTTATGCTCAATGGCTGGAGAAACATTAGCGCATGCAAAGAATCCTCGAAACAGAATTCTGTGACACTCTGCACATGACCTATGGGGTTAGGCATGGGGGAAAGGGGGTGGGTCAAGTGCATAGTTTCACCGCAGCATGGTAGGATGTTTAGTGGGGCAGTCAACGAATAAATTTTTGCGCTACGAGTATGTTAAGTGTGCTCTACCAACTCTGAAATGCCAAGGAAAGAAGTGTGTAGTAACTTTCACATGATTATTTACAATTCTGTCTTGGTGCAGAGAAAAGGCACTTTAAGCCATACGGGTTCACTTTATGGTGGAAGCCTTAGAGTACCTAGAACAGCTACACGTGACCTGAAGTATCCAAACAACAGGGTGATATGAATTTCAATGTGGCAAAGCATGCTGTGTAAGTCTTAGTTTTTATTGGTTAGCTTAGCTTGCAGCGAAATAATAAAAAGCCATAAATTTCTAGTCGCTTAATCACGAAATGCTTGAGTTGTGCATGTTTACGTGTTTTCTCCACACCACATTTTTTTGTAGCTTTTCCTCTAGATGTTTAATACAAATGAGCTTTCACTTTGCTACTTATTTAATTGAAAATTGTTGCATGCTCAACAGTGTTATAGTGTAGTGGAAGTCAGTATGTGAACAAAGAATGGGAAGGTTTATTTAGGTGAGTGCTCTACCCCAAGTTATACCAATTGTGAACTTGAAATTATTTTTATCCCTCAGATATGTCACCTTTTCATACCCATTTCATGTAGTGAAGCAGGTTCCCTTTATACAGCTCTTTTAATCAGCGCAGATTTCTCTGCTGCATTAAAGTAACATTTAGATGGGCTACAGTGTCGTGCACCATAAAAATGTGCTGTATTCTTTCAGTCAAACAAACTAAGAATAACTTTGAATTAATATTGAGGCTGTTTTCAGGTAACATTCAAAATGCCCTTTTCTAGACGTTCACTGAACATCCATGTAATATGCACATGTCTTGCAGCGAAATGCCTATGGGATACCCAGAAAGTGTTCTAGAAAAAAGAAATGTATGCATAGTGCATGCAAAAATGTAATTTGGATGACTGAATTGTGTTACAATTCTTTAGGTACAGGGGCCCAATACTTGATCACCCATGCAACAGTGAAAGACAACCGAACAGTAAATGTGTGTTGTGTTTTTCAAGTTTATTGCAAAACAGTGTAATCTGGACTTGAGTGTTGGGTTGTTATAGAGTGCTGCCCTTTAGCATGAATTTTTTAAATGCTGTCTCTGTTCATTTGTGTTCATAACCAATAAAAATTGTAGACAAAGCTATACCTTGCCTCAATTTTGACAGTGACAAGCACCTGATCAAGGAGGAGTATTTAAAAAGACTCGCCTAGGAATTAATTGGCACATACTTAACGTAGTTAGTGCAAAAGGAAACGTGTGTAGGCTAGTTTGTTCTTCAACATGGAAGCCAAGTTGTGCTGCATAGCTGATGCAAAATATTACTAAATAAGAATGTGAAGGCATTCAAGATGGTGCACAATCATCTTCTGTGTTTCATATTAACTATGCAGTGCAAGTTGGTTTCATAGCAGGTGAGTGTTATGCATCTGCAAAAAAAAAGTTATAGCTTATATGCTGCACTGGCCTGTTACATACACAATGCCAGCTTTGCAAGAAAAGAAATATGTATAATCAATCTTTTATTGGCAGAACCATTACAGCAAAATATACAAGTCTCATTTTCCACCTTAGACAATAGTGTAATATTTAGATAGAGGTACAGACGCTCCTGATGACTTGATGGTAGTGTGAATGCATGCAGCTGGTACATCAGTGGACCTGTACAAGAGGGAAAAAAACGCAGGTGAAGTACAAAGGATTAAAAAGAATCTGCAACTTGCATTCAGAGATGAACATGTCACTGTGACAACCCGAGTGCTGCTGTTGAGGATTTTCTTAGCCTGTTGGTCCGCGGGCACAAGTGCCTGTCTTGCATGAAGCTGCTTAGCGCAGCTTCATGACAAGAGTTTTCTCTATCCGCCACCCGAGAATGCGCTCTGTAGCGGTCAGGCTCCGCCGAGAGACTTGCGGCAACGGGAAGGTAATGGGGCAATGTCAGTACAGATTTCGGTTGCTAAAGCAGTACCAGACCGATGGCAAGCAAATTTTGTAACACAGTTGAATATCCAAAATACTTGCTACTACTTAGAAGCAGATTGATCAGGTTTTCAAATTGAATAATACAAAGTGAACCTGCCCACATTAAAGTTTCAACCACAAGAAACACATTCCTGACGGATTGTTGACGCCAGCTGCCATCGTCAAGAATGATGAGATGCTGGGGTTGATGCTCTAGATGCTGAATTGTGCCCACGTCAAATCAAATAGCCGGCCAAAAATATGTTGTAAACTTGTTCCTTGTGGTTGGGCCTAAGCAATCCCGATGCCTCAGGTAACCATAAAGCAGTTGCACAGCTGCTAATGGATCTAAGTTAATGCATCGATAATTAACAAATAAACCTCTTAACAGCATCGAAGTATACAGGCATATTGCTAACGGGGCTCTGGAACAATAAAAGTTTCACATCACCGGTTTGTGTCAGTGTTTACTGCTAGCTTGTAGATACACTGAAACCCGATTATAACAAACTGGCCTATGCACTAAAGATAGGTTCCTTATATCAGGTAATTCTTCAAATCCAAATGCACCTATAACGAAAGGAAACAAACTTTTGTATTGTGTTTGTCCTACATGAATTTGTTGTCCTCAGTGGAAAAATTAAGTCAGAGTTACCTGCATTTTTGTAAACAAAACCATGCATAGTAGACAGCAATCTTTAGCCTTAAACAGCTTGCCAGTCACTCAAAATAGAGACTCGATAGGAGCTTGCTTGAAGTACACTGCTGGTATGTTTTCGAGTATTCTAACATTTAGGCAGTATTTTAAAAAAAAGTACGAAAAAAAAGGCCTCTGTTACAAGTGAGTGTTTTGCATGAGTATCAGTCAGGAAGTTTTGTGTGTGCAATATACAGGATAATTCACTTTATGCTGGTTTGTTATAGTCAGGTTTGGCTAAAGCCGTACAAAGAGAAAAATGCTACGTACTACAAGTGTGGATTTTTTCCTTGGCACTAGCCAAACATGAGTTAGAGCACACAATTATTTTTTTATCCATATTATCTGGTAAAAGGCGAAGGCATTCCCTGTGAAAGGTTTTTGAACAGTATGCACAAGAAATGTCCAGTACTTTTCTGCCATACAGCGGTTGCCTGCATACACAATGCAACTCATAAATACAATCTTTTGGCCGCACACGAGTAGTGGGGGAGCTTGTGAGTGGAAAATCTTCCATGTTGCCTTTTTGTATGCATTTCAGCAAATGTCTGCGCAGCATACTCTGACTAAGGTTTAAATTTTCTGGTCTCCAATCTGATGCTAAATAATACATATTTGCAATTGCAAACAAGCCACAGTCAAGCGTGTTGCACTGGTTTTGTGCCCCTTTAGTGCCAATGGTCAGCGTTGGTGACTGCAATTTTAGCATGTGACAGATTTGCCTGATGGCATCAGAAGGAGTACCTTGGTCAATTGAGTCATATACAAAGACTGTGTTTTCATCAGCGTCAGCATTGGTTACCGTAAGCCAGTGATTGGGATTTCGGACATGCAAGATTTGAATAAAAGGGCTTTCTACTTTAGTAAATAGTAAACGATGGCCAAGTAGCACATCTTGAAAGCCATCCCAGTGAGGAAACTTTTTATGAATCAAGTATTGTGCTACAATAATCATGCTGTCTGATATTGAGGTGCCCTGTACTAAAGCATTTAAATCGGCATCTGAAAGAGAGTAGCGTTTGCAGACATTTAACATGTCTGCTGTCACCATTGCAAGGCTTACCATTTGCTTTTGCGATGGCAAAAACTTACGCTTAACAGCTTTGACTTTCTTTGGCCGTCCTCTTCTTGCTTTTACCAAAGGTACATTAAGTTTTGTACTTTTCGAATGCCTGCAACTGCTTGTAGCAGTCAACTGGGGTAATGGAGCTGGTGTACCTTGTAAGCTAACTGTAATTTGATTACTAGGAAAGGTGGTTAAGTTTCTGAAGAATGCCTCGCATGATGCAAGTTTTTCCATTAGCTCCTTCTCACCACAATTAGATAATACATTAGCCACAGTCTTGGACATTTCACAAAGCCTCTTGTAGGTGTAAGAATACTTTTCTTGAGCAGTGTCGAGCTTCACAGATGGCAGCAGCTGAATGCTGCTTGTCACCACTGGTGTGGCACTTGAGACCATGCAGCTGTCACTCAGGAAATGATCCTTACACCACCTGTCTGGTATGCATGCTTTGTCAAAAAGGTCTTGCTGGGCAAAATGGCGAGCTGCTATAATGTGTGCACAAGGCAAACTGTACTGATTATAAAAAGCACACATGCAACGCGTCAGGCATCATGAAACACTGTGCTCAGAACTTGCTGAAGCCACTACATAAGAATTAGCAGTGGAAGTAACCAAATAACCTACTTCTTTAAACCGTTCATACTGCTCAAGTACTTTACTTGTGGCCTCAGAAATGCAATTACGGGCCAAGGCTAGTTGAAATGGCTCGCTGACATCATTTACATTTAAGTTCAGCTTCATTTCCTTAAACTTGGAAAATTGTAGAGACAAGAAATCCTTCTCAATATAACTTACTAATGCTTCTAAATTGCTTGAACCAAATGCATGCTTGAAGTGAGATAACTTTTAATTTTTTGATTGTGACACTCAATGCGATTATTCGTGTTATTACCAAATGTAGGAAGTTTCTGCCGATATGCATGTACCCACATTTCTTTACAGGAGTGCCAGTTCTGCATGTAATAAGAAATAAAATCTTTAGACGCCATAGCTTCTAGCTCAGCAAGCCTGTCTAAGTAGTCCTGCACAGTGAAGGAATAAACAATTTTTTTTAATAGAGGGAGTAACTGATCACGCTGCAGTCTAGCTTTCTCATTGACTTTTTGCTGAAAGCATTGCAGCACATGCCATGTACACAACAAAATTTCAGAATTAGGAAGAATCTTGGTCAAAATGCGTAGCTCGTTCATGTCTTTATCTATCATGACTACTCTGCAAGCAGATACAATGAACGGGTTAAACTCTGCAAACTTGGCAAACATAGCCTGCACAATTTCAGTCGTTTCATTCTGCAAAAAGGCATAACACACAGGTCTCCCACGACCTCCACCATCTTCAACCAATATAGAGTACAAGATATAGCCTTCAATGTTTACTTTATATGTTCCATCAATAAATAAAATCTCTGGGTACTTTTCCAAAATCTCACGCATGTGCGTTGTCTGAAGTAACACAAATTGCAGGTTATTACTTTGATTCTTTTCATAGTGAACGACCCAGTTTGGATTATTTGCTAACAAGGTGTCTATTTTTTCCAAAACCATTTGTCCGTGAGCCTGCTCGTTGCGAATAGGAATAGAAAACCTTTGCTTGTAATTGTTAACATCTTTTGTAGTTAATTTCTTGCCCGTTTTCTGTTCGACCAAACTTTTAAAATACTTTGGGCCAATATTACATTTGGCAAAATCAAAGAATTCTACCTTCTCTGCATCGTTTAGAAGCCTGCTTTGAGGATACAAGTCATAATACTTCGTGGCGTGATTATGCTTAGCTTGCAGCTTGGTTATTTTGTAGTGAAGAGTAGGTGATTTGCACAGGCTTACTGAAACTGCCATTTCACAACCAGTACCATTGTATGCTTGCTTGGGTCGCTTTCCTGTGCCTCTTGGTTTTATAGCACGACCATGAACACAGCTATATGAAATCCTAATATACTCAAACTCTTTAGATTCTGTTGCAAATGGACTTCTATGAGACCTACTTATTGTGACTATGTGCTTGCCCTCCCTGCACCATTCATCAAAGCTTTGCCTGAAAGAAATAAAATTATCAAATGTTGCATTTAAATAAACTTTGCTGCCTCCACCATGCAATAAAGTGACAGTGTTAGGAACTCTGGTTGTGTTAGCACCAGCTCCTTCACAAACAGCCTGGGCATCAGAGCTGGCAGGCCTGCAGCTGGATGTCAAAGCAGCCTCACAACACCTACGTCGCGTGGGAGCAATGCACGCAGCTTTGTTAAGGTCACCAGCCTCTGTGCCAGGATTGCTCGTCATCTGCCCTCCATCTTGCATTGTTTCTGACCTACAGCATTTGCAGACAATGACCTCATTTGGAACACCATTTATGACAGGTCTGCACTCAGCCATAGCAACTACCAAGCAGTCTTTATTCTGCCTGCTAGCCACATGCTGCACCTTGCCAAAACTATCACAAATGGCGTCATGAGGGGCACTGGCTTGTCCTTCAAGCTTGTTACCAGAGACAGCAGAAGGAGCAGACTCAGACTTTATACTGTTAATGCATGTCTGTTTCTGGCTAACAACTGCTTTCAAAGGTGAAGCGAACTTCAAGAACTTGGCAGCTGTCACAGCAAGAACTTTGCCTTTCCTGTCTGCAGCCAGGTCACAGCTCCATTCTTGCTTGTGCAGTGCTGCAGCCTTCCGCCTCCTCCTCGATACTACCACTTTCCGCTCCCTGTCGCCACAGTGGGAGACAGCCTCTGGCACAGCTGCTTCTTGAGCACTGGCCTCTCCTTCCCCCACAGGTGAGCACACAACAGGAGCACTCTCATGCTTTTGTGTGGCTCTCCTAGTTTTCCAGACACAAGTGGTGCTTGCACCTCGACCAGGGATCATTGGCTCAGCAGACCTCCCCTCGGCTTTTCCCCTACTTGGTACACTTGTGCCATGGAAAGTGGGGGAAGGCAGGCTGTCCCAGGTGAACCAAGCCTTGCTTCCCTTGCAACGGACACGGACACCGCCAACAAGTGAAAATCCAGCACCTTGAAGGGTTCTGGTAGGCTGGTTGGTGCCGTGCCTCTGCAAGGGAGCAGTGCTGGCTTTCCAGACAGGAGCTGGTGCTGTGGAAGGTCCACTTGCTGCATGCGAAGAAATTAAAATATGCAAACCAAGCGGGGGAAAGTCAGCCTCGGAGATGGCAGGGATGCTGTCCTGCCGAGTCCAACTGGTCCATGAAGAAGGTGCCTGGGTCTCCTTGTAGGACTGCTGGATGCGGCTTCTCTCCAGATGGATGGACAGGGTGCAGGCCCCCTGGTACAGGAAGTCTGCCAGCACCTTGTTACCAAAGCGGCTCGGGTGGACACCATCTCTGCTCAGGCAACTGGGCCAGTTGTCCACGAGACCACCCAGGAATGTGTAGCCGCACTCGTGGCAGTACTGCATCAGGGCACTGTTAATCCTTTTGTAGTTACCATTCAGGTCATCCAACCATGAGGACTGAGCTTCCCATGAGCTGTACTGATTCTGCCCCCGAGGAAGAATGGCAGAAAAAGCTACATGCACCATGGGATTTCTCTCAATGATCCCCTGAGCGAGCTGGCGATACTTGTCCATGCACACGCTGACACTGTCAACAGTGTTGTTAGTGCCAACGTGCACAATGACAACATCAAAACCAGCTAGCTTGTCAGCAATCATTGACAGCAAATGCTCAATCCTTACTCCTCTATGCGCGGCAACACTGACTGACAAACTACGACGCGATGGGAAATACTGGTCCGCGTATTTCACCATCGAGTCACCGGCAACCAAAACACGTGTCATGTTGCAAGCAGTGCAATCTAAAATGACACCTAGAAGAAAAAAAAAGACTGCGAGAAAATAAATCTGAGCTTTTTTCACAAACGAAAGGAGGCTACCTTCTAGTCAGCACTATATATACGTTGAATCAGGGAAATCCGCGCTAGGGTTGAACAAAGCAAGAGGTCGCGAACAAGGACAGCAAGATCGGCAAGTACGCGACTAACACAATCAAAATACCATCAAAATACTTATTAGAATAGATATATATAACGCTAGCAAATATAAGATAACCCTGCAAAGCAGCTTTCGCGCATATAAAAGGATGATGTCAAAGGCTTGCGAGAATGCAGCAGAACCAGGCCTTGGGTCCAGCACCAGCGGCAGCAGAAAAGCACGACCCGCAAGCGCGGCTGACGGGATGCGTACTGAATGTCACGTGCGAACAAGCAATCAAACCACGCGCCCTCGAAAAAACGGAAATACGCGTGCATGTGACGTTGACGTTTAGTGACGTCACTTCCGTGCGTTGCAGGAGTCGATCCTGTGTGGGGTCGTCTGGGGAGCACCGCGTTGCAGCAGTCTTTGCCATTTTTTTTTACAAACTTTTTCCTACATTTAGCGAAGCATGTTTATTACATAAGATAAGCCATAAAATTATCTTTGCTAATTAGCTACTGTACTTTTCATGAGTAAGTTTACTGTTTTTGTAATTATAAACGCAATAGCGTTCAGCATCGTCGATCTTCCACGTGACCCCTCGCCTGGTTTCAAAATTTTTTTCGAGTGCATGGCGGCACGGATTCATTCGTTCGTACACTTTTAGACTGGTTGCTTCTTTGTTGCTAAAATTAGTTTATTGTGATTCGATGTCTCGCGTTACTTAACTTGGGGTGAAGTGATGTGTTTGCAAGTGTACATGTAAGCCCGAAAGCTACGTTTCGGTCGTAAGCCATGCGTCTGCATCGAAATGGGAACCGTATTCTGCGACTAAGGACAGCAGTACCGGTGAGTCGTTTAATATCGCTGCCTGCATAGAGTTTCTCACATAGTGAGAAACTCTATGGCTGCCTGAATCCTTAAGTAATATTGCTCTCGATCGTTAACGAACTAGATGCTGCATTACATATGGGCAGTTAGGACCCTCCGTTGCTGTTTCCGAAATAAACGTTTAGTTGCGAATTCACGAAAGAGAAAGCGATATCGGAACGCGCGTCACATTTTGTATCTCGCAGCCGTAGCCGACAGAGTAGACTTATCAATGTATTTTTTTTTCGAGTCCGCCTGCAAGTTCTTTCGTCCGCAGAACCCAATAACCCTTTGATAAACTGAAGCTAAAGTATTGAATTTATTGTATCAAACAGTTGGACGCACGATAATTCACCCATATTTCGTACCTGCTGGTTCGAAATGTTCTTGCTGTTTAGTTTGGTTTACCTGAGGACATTTATTTTTGTAGTAGTGAAGCGGTTCATCGCGTTCATGCAGAAAAAGAATGCATCATTGATAATAGCTTCATGTCTTTCATGCATTTGCTTGTGAAACCAGCAGTGTGATCTCTTCTATTGTGTAAAATGAGCGCACAAATGTTCTCATTTGTGATCATAATAATACTTAAGCTGTTGACACACATTGTAGTTAGGTAGATACCAAAGTTATGAACAGTGGCAATATTTATTTAACCCCACAAAGCCCAACATATCATTTTTGATAAGCTGGATTCGATGCCTGAAAAATTTCATTTTGTGCTATAAAACCAAGGTACAGCCCATACTAGCCTTTTCGATATTCTGGAGAGAGTGTTCAGTTGTCAATAGTCCAGCAAATGAATTACTAATTCGGTAATCATCATACTAATTCATTTTACTGAATTGTAATTTTGCTGTTTTCTTCGTACTTGATATACTCTCTGTGACCAGAAATATGTGTTAGCAAGTATTTTTTTTTTTTTTTTTGAAGTTTCTTTGACGTGGGACGGTGTGCATTTGCATGTGTTCTGCAGTCACAAACCATTACAGTGTCACAGTTTCTTGCATTTCTGTTGTAGCGGCGGATGCCGCCCAAGTACACGAACTGCTAGCAACCAAACAATCCGGTTTATTGCCACATACAGTCATATATATACACATAGCGACACTGGTGCCTCTGGCGGCAGGTGATCCCCAAACCGGAACCGAAACCACGTATACAACATATTCCCTTTCTTATAAAAAAAAGACAGCTACATTGGTTAGTGATTTAGTAGTGGTAGTACGTAGTGCTCTTTTGCAGAATTATATTTACAGTAACAACAATGTGCTTGTCTTATGCACTTAATACAAAATTATAAAACAAAGAAAGGCAAACAAGATGCAACTCCATTTATGTCCATATTTCACAACGTCAGCAAACTCAACACTCGTGCAGATTGAGACAGGTTCATGTTCACTGCAAAACGTGTCTTTCTGTACTTAGTGTCCATAGCGGTCTGGAGGTCGTCTATTCCTTGATGGCTGTACCCTACGCTGAGGTCCCGATGCTTCTGAGAAACCACTGGCGGCAGGCGAAGTCTCTTCCGGCTCACAGCCGGTCACTGGTGACATAGGCGGCTGCTTCGCAGCAGTCACAGCTGAAGTTCCGGTTGGCGCTTCTGAAACGGGTCTCTCCAAGGTAGGCGGTGAGCTGCTTTCCCTAGCGGTGTCATTTGTATCACTCCTTTCCCCCCACCCACAGATAGATGCAGAAGCTTGTGGCATCCTTGACAACTTTGAAGTGTTCCACGTTTTTCCATCATCAAGTTGGAAAGACGATTGCCCCTGCTTTGTTATCACTTTTCTTGGGCGGCTAAAAGCGAGGTCACCTTTAAAAGCAGTTGTTTGTCTGCGTACTCGTACAAGGTCACCAACATTCACTTTGGTTTCCCTTGCGGCCCTGCGAGCGTCTGTGCATAGTTTACTGGATTGCTGCTTTTGCTTCACCCGCTCGCGTAGGCGGTGGAGCTCTGAAGTACGGTCGGTTGCAAATATTGCTGACGGATACCCAACGACATCGAGCCGAGTCCGTGGCAGACGTCCATGCAGGAGAAGTGCTGGAGCAACTGCAGTTGTGGCATGTGGCGTACAACGGTAAATGCCCAAGTATTCTGTTACCGTTTGGCGTAAGGGACGCTGCTCGAGTGTAGCCACTTGAACAAAGCTTTTAAAGACTCTGTTGAACCGTTCTACCTGTCCGTTTGCTTGCAGGTAGTATACGGACGAATGCCGCAAGCGGATGCCGCGATCCTGCAGAAAAGCTTGGAACTCTCGAGATGCAAACTGTGGCCCGTTATCGCAAACTATTTCCTCTGGGTAACATTGACGTGCGAACACTGACACCAAGAAGCCTGTTACTGTGCGTGTTGTGGCTTGGTTGCAAAAGTATACTTCGGGCCACTTAGAAAAGTAGTCGACCAGCGTGATCGCATATCGACAATCGTGTGGTGCTCTCTCAAATGGGCCAACAATGTCCATGCCAAGCTTTAGCCACTGTTCCTTTGGTAAGGGGACCGGGTTCAATGGTGCAGCCATAACCTTCGTGCTCTTGTCCGCTGCCTGGCATATACTACACGTTTGAATAGCTAGCTCGACTTGCCTGTCCATGGCTGGCCACCAAAATTTTTTTCGCAGACGTGCTTTTGTTCGTACAATTCCAGGGTGAGCCTCACGAGCAGCGGTAATTATCCGCACTGTAAGTGATGCGGGAACCACAAGGCGTTTGCCACGCAAAATCAAATTGTCCACCACTGACAGTTCATCGCGAAATTTGAGGAAAGGTTGAAGCTCACCCGGCAGAGATTTTTGCGCAGGCCAGGACGATTCAATGTAGGCCTTGGTTCGTTGCAGTGTGCTGTCTTCCGACTGGGCCTGTTCAAACTCTTCCCTGGTAATGCAAGAGATATAAGGGCAACTGATACAGTTTCATCTGGTAAAGTCTCTTCTTCCTGAGGTGACGCAGGGAGACGAGAGAGCGCATCTGCTACTCGATTTTGCGAACCCTTCCGGTACTTTACTGTATAGTTGTACTGCAGTAGGCGCTCCGCCCACTGTGCTATCCGCAAAGGACGTCTTCCTGGCCCTTGAGTAGACAGCAATGCGACCAAGGCTTGATGGTCAGTAAGCAACGTGAAATGGCGTCCCCACAAGTAAACATGCCACTTCTCGCACGCCCAAACACACGCAAGCGCTTCGCGTTCTCCTACTGAATACCTCCTCTCTGCAGATGAAAGTGCTCGAGAAGCAAAGGCGACAGTGTGTAGTTTCTCTCTCTCCACCTGTTGGAGAACCGCTCCAAGCCCACAGTCTGAAGCGTCAGTGGAAACAACAACTGGAAGAGATGCATCGAACATCCGCAGAACTATATTGGACGCAAGTGCCTCTTTCATCTTTCGAAAACTGGAGTCTACCTCGCCAGACCAAACAAATGGTTGCCCCTTTCGAAGCAGAACGCGCATCGGTTAAACCATATTGGCAAAGTTGGGAACGAACCTAGAGTAGTATTCGACCAGTCCCAGGAACGATCGAAGGCTGGCTGTATTGGTAGGTGCCGGTGTATCCTTGATGGAAGCAACCTTTTCCTCCAGCGGAACAATACCACTTGCTGTGATCCTGTGACCCAAAAAATGAAAGTTCCTGCGTATCGAAGATACATTTGCTGTTCAGTTCGAGTCGTCCCTCTTTAATGCGTTGAAGTACTGCTGCAAGATTATCTATGTGCTCCTGCCGGCCCCGCCCAAAGACTATAATGTCATCTGTATAGAAGAGCACGCCCTTACATCCTTGCAGGACTTTGGACATCATACTCTGAAATGCAGAAGGCGCGGAAGCCAGTCCGAAGCACACTCGTTTAAAACAAAAGAGGCCTTTGTGAGTTATAAGTGCGGTCAAATCGCGACTCGCAGGGTGAAGCATGACCTGGTGGTAAGCTGATGCGAGGTCTAGCTTAGAAAAAATTTGTAGCCCCCACTAAACTATGCAATAGCTCTTCTGTATGAGGAAGGGGAAAAGCTGCCTATTACGACAGCTTTGTTTGCTTGTCGAAGGTCTGCACAGAGGCCTCTTTCTTCTTAACGACCACAATGGGTGACACCCATTCAGATGCCTCCACCCTCTCTATCACGTCCAGATTTTCCAACCGATGGAGCTCTTCCGAGACCAATGGTCGTAGCGAGAGCGGAAGGCGCCGAAGTTTGGATTGCACTGGCTGCACCGTGGATCGCGTTTTGACGTGATGCACAAAACCTTTCGCGAGGCCAAGGCCTGGATCGAAAAGAGATCCAAACTCGCCAACTAATTCCTTTGGGAGGTTAATATCCTGCACGGCTTTCGTCGGGTCAGGGCGCTGTTCCCTTCGAGAATTAGAAGTTAGCGTCGTTTCAAGGCATTGCAGAGATGACCCATCAATCTGTAGACCGAGGGCCTTGATGGCATCGATACCCAAGAGTGAGGTGCCTTGTTCTACGACGTAGAAAAGAAGGCTTGTTGTGCTAGCTTTGTACGTAACGTCAGCGAAGAAACAGCCACGAACCGGAATTGGCTGTTTTGAATAGTCCAGTAACCGAACAGTCGGGGCCAAAAGTACTTGGCCTTCCAAATACTGCTTAAAAAGATCGTGTGCAACAATGGAAACTGACAACCCAAAATCTACAAGGAAAGTTATGTCCGCACGGCCAATCGAAACTGTGACGTGAACAGCGGAGCGAGCGGCCGTCGTCACAGCCAGAATGCTCAAAACTTCCTCGCTCGGAGTCTTGGCTGTCTGCCTCACGCACCGGAGCGGAGCCTCGTTTCTGGCAAACAGAGCGGAAGTGACCCATGACACCGCAATGGTGACAACGCTTGCTTTTGGCTGGACAGCGAACTGATGCTGCATTGTGCTGGGATGAACCGCAGCGGTAAGAATGAGACTGGCGGTTGTGCGACCGCTTCGAGCTCTCGTCGGATTCTGATGTACGCGTAGGCGTATTTCCACGAGTATTTATGCGTCCAACATCTACAGAAGGAAATTCTTGCAGATCATTGTACGCCTGCTCAAACTGCCTTGCCAGTAGTACTGCTCTAGCGAACGAGAGAGACAATCCTTCAAGCAGAAGACGCTCGCGCAAGCTCCGAGACGAAATACCAGCAACGAACTGGTCACGCAGCAAATCTTCTTCGACAGGAAAAGAGCATGTAGCAAAAAGCTCCCGCAATGCAGTGATGTACTCATTCACTGATTCACCAGCTTGCTGAACTCGCCTACTGAAACGATGCCGTTCGGCAACAACATTGCTTGTTGCCGAAAAATGAGCGTGCAGAGCAGCGACTGCGATATCATACGACGATACTTCCGGCCTTGTGTCGCCTGTGCCCTTGCTATCTTCCGATGTTTTCTCAGTAGCAGTTTGCTCACCGAGCTTGACGTTGTCCAACGATGGAAGTAGTAATGTATAAAATATGCGCTGACCTTCTACGCCGAGGCTGTGAAGAAGTAGTGCTTTGCGACGATCCGGCGTGCAGTCAGAGGCCCCCGAAGCAAGCAGGTAGTTCTCGAAGATGCGGAACCATTGCGGCCACGCAACAGCAGGTCGACCAGGCACAGGCAGGAACGGGGGCAGCGGCGCGAAAGCAAGCGGCGAAAGTCACGCCCCCCGAAATGGTCCGACCCTCGTCGCCAATGTTGTAGCGGCGGATGCCGCCCAAGTACACGACCTGCTAGCAACCAAACAATCCGGTTTATTGCCACATACAGTCATATATATACACATAGCGACACTGGTGCCTCTGGCGGCAGGTGATCCCCAAACCGGAACCGAAACCACATATACAACAATTTCACATAGCAAAATTGGTCTTTTTTCAATTTCTGATTGAGTCAAAATTTATTTTCCAGACATGCAGTAAAAAGGAACAGAGCCTGTCCCAAGCACGCCTCAACCCAGTCAGTTGACCCAGCTCCACTACCCAGTGAGCACGACTCCGCCAGTTGTCGTTCAAGGTGCGTTCACAGCTAGTGTGTGGCAGTGTGTGGCTAATTGCCGATGTTCATGCCTGTGCTGTATCTGATGTGTTGCTGTTCTGTCCCAACAGAGCCTGTCCCAAGCACGTCTGAACCCAGTCAGTTGACCCAGCTCCACTACCCAGTGAGCACAACTCCGCCAGTTGTCGTTCAAGGTGCGTTCACAGCTAGTGTGTGACAGTGTGTGGCTAATTGCCGACGTTCTTGCCTGTGCTGTATCTGATGTGTTGTTCTGCCCCAACAGAGCCTGTCCCAAGCACATCTTGGTCCTCGTCACAGGAGCTACCATCTACGCCAACAGGAAGAAGCCGGAGCCGAATCCGCAAGGCTTTTACACCACGAACTAAGAAGCGGATACAGAAATATTTGGATGAAATAGCAAGCCTACGGAGGATGGTGTTAAGACTGAAAAGTGCCTCGGCCTACATTCCACCAGCACAGATATTGGCAGAGTCATCCAGGTACCTCAACAAAGACTTTTTAGAAATTCTTCGTGTTCAGATGCACCTGCAACCCATGAGCAAGCACGGACGATGCTGGCCAACAGAGTTCCGCCAGTTTGCACTTAACCTCTCTTTCAATAGCCCAAAAGCATACAGGTACCTAGCGAAAACCCTTAGGCTTCCAACAGTAAAAACATTAAGAACCTGGCTGTCGGCAATATCGCTCAAACCAGGATTGATGCCAGAGATTCTGGATGTTGTGAAAGAAAAAACAAAAAATTGGGATTTGATGGACAGGGCATGTGTCCTTATTTTTGATGAAATTTCTCTGAAACGAAACCTGCAGTATGACTCTAAGCATGATGTTGTTCTTGGTTATGTTGACAGTGGCACTGAAAGGTCTGGTCGTGTAGCAAACACAGCACTCTTGTTTCTTGTGTCTGGTACAGCGAAGCAGTGGCTCCAACCTGTAGGTTTTATGATAGGTGACGGCACAGTTCCTTCTGAAGCCATTTTGAGTTTGCTGAGACAACTAATAAGTAAGCTGAAGGACAGTGGTCTCCTTGTAAAGGCACTGATCTGTGACCAAGCTGCCAACAACTGTGCACTTGGGAGAGCCCTCAAAATAACCCCACAAGATCATTTTTTTGAAATGGATGGGACGAAAATATACTTTATTTTTGATCCGCCACACTTATTGAAGTGTACTAGGAACAACTTGCGGAAGTATGACCTCAAGGTTGGCAAGGATGTTGTTTCATGGAAACACATACTCAAGGTATACGAGTACACCCACCACTTAAAGCTCAAATACCTGCCTAAAATCACTAACAAGCATTTGTACCAGACTCCTTTCGGCAACATGAAAGTAAAGTTCGCCTCGCAGGTCTTCAGCAACAGTGTGTATTTGGCAATTGAGGCCTTCATTGCTTTTAATGTTCTGCCTCCTACTGCCACACACACGGGCAGCTTTGTAGAAAGGATGGACAAGCTATTTGATGCTTTGAACAGCTCTGCAGTACGTATAAAAGAGCGAAAAGTGAGACATGCCATGACCTCGTCCACAGAGCACATCGAATTTTTAAAGGCTTGCGTGCCTTGGATCAAGTCCTGGAAGTTCGATAGCCCTCGCCGGCCTACGACTATATATGGATGGCCGGTAACAATCAAGACAATCTTGTTGCTGTGGCAAGATCTGCACCACTCTTTTAATTTTCAGTTTTTGCTAACCCGGCGACTCAATCAGGACCCAATTGAGAATATGTTCGAGCTCATTCGGCAGCAGCATGGTTACAATAAAACTCCAAACGTCTACCAGTTTTGTGCCGGTCTACGGCACATTGTTGTGTCAAAGCTTTTCAAGCTTTCTGACAACAGTAACTGTGAGGAAAACAAGGGGTTTCTTTTAACTTAAGTCGCTGCAACTGACCAACCTTAGCAGCCTGACTGAAGGGGCCCCTAGCTCCGCAAGTGCTGCTTTTACAGAAGGGCTCTCCGAAAGTAGTGTAGAAGCAAGTGATGACGTGCTTGAGTCAAACATAGTTTGCTATGTGTGTGGATATCATGCATTCCTAAAGAAAAGTCAGTGCAGCTTGTGCCACGACCTCCTGAAGGAAAGCAACCAGGACCTTGCAAAACCTAGTCAGTTATTTATGATGTTTAAAGCTGTTCTCATAAGCGGCAAATCCCTCGGCCATTTAACTGTTCCAACTGACGCAGTGTATGCGTATGTCGTGAAGCTTGAGGACAAATTTACACACGCAGTAGAGGCTGTTGTACACCATCAAGGTGTTACAAGTGAATTGTTTTCCATTGTGGCAGAGGAGACCGGCAATCTGCCATTTTGTAGTTCAGTCTGCAAGCAGCAATTTCTGCAGCTCTATGTCCACCTTAGACTTCTTTGGCATTTGCGGTTGAAAAACCGGGAGTTAAGCTTGTTAAAAGCACCTAAATCTGCTGCGAAAAGAAAACTGGAGAAGCTGCAGTAGGCAACTGTCGGGGTGCCTTGCAAAAGTAAAGGTAACACTTCCTTTCTTTTTCACTTCAATGACTTGTGGATTTTGGTTTTCTTTTCTTACTTAGCTTCCTCGCCTTGTCAAATTCCATTTGTGTCAAGTATAAAAGCTTTTTTATTCTCAATTATTCTTCGAGCCAATTCTTCCCCCTCATCCAAACGTACAGGTCAAGCAATTCTTGATATGTAGCATTTGCCTTCTTGTTTTTGGCCTCCATTGCTTACAGAGCGTAGTGGCTTCCTACTTAAATGCAAGATTTCTCATCCCCATATTGCATTGCTGGTGTCATCCAGAATTGCTCTCCTTGCTGGGAAGACGGCTTTTGCCAGGTACTGAAGCAAAACAGGTTCAAAACAATCTGTTTCCACTGCTGGTTGTCGCTTGTTACCAGACCGCCAGGTGCGACGGAAGGCAAGCACTATACCTGTATTCTAACGGCTGAATGTGCCGCAAGCCACCCATGTACGCGAATGCTCGCTGATGCCATGTTGATGTTAACCAATGTATAGAGTATAGAGTGAACCTTATGCGAGTGGTACGCTGAAGTGATTGATTGCAGAGTTTCGTTGAGATGCTGTCCTTCTCGGTCATGGTTCTCGGATGTGGCGGCCTGGTCAGTTGCATTGGGTAGCAGTCTCTCGAGGTAAGCACCTGCTGCTGCAGTTTGCACAGTGACATGGACTCCCAATTCACATGCACCGTGGGCAAATTGTGCTTGCGGCCTTCCTCGGCGTCCCGGTCTGGCATGAATGGAGACCAGCATACGTGCTCGCATGGTCTGAAGTGCGTGACGTTGATAGCCACGTGGGTGGAAAGGCCCACAAAAGTGGCTGCCAGAGGTGATGCCCACGAAACGAACGATGAACACATTGAGACAAAGTGGGGCGCGAAGTGCGAGCAACACTTTAGCAGCTCCCGAAAGAACAAAAAGAAACATGCAGGTTGGAAAGGAGTTTGAACTCTAAAGTGGTGGGTAGTCCATGTTACTGTGTTGGCTGTGGCAGCAGATGCTCGCATCACCCGATTGCTTCGCAATGCAAGCTGCTCACTTTCAACGGCAACTGTCGGTTCAAACAGCTGGGACGCTCTGTCCAACCTGTTTGCACTGCTGGTTGTCGCTTGTTACCAGACCGCCAGGTCCGACAATGAAGTAGGAGCTCGCGTTAGTTATTCCAGCGTATCTCGACATGCAAATTTTATTTTTGTTGTTGCACGAGAATGTACAGGGACACTGCTTTTCTTCTGCCAATAAAGTCGCACGTCCAGTTCACTCACTTGTCTTGTTTGTATGGGCGTCAGTAGAGGCTCTTTGGTCTCCTGACAATTAGAGCGCACCAGCTACGTGGCAGCCAAAACAAGGCATGCCGCAGAGCCATAGAATGCATAGCCAGCAGGCGAGCACAGCGCGTACCAGCGCACGCTACCGGCGAGAAGCGGCCAAATTGGATATTGCTCTAACAAACAAAAAAAAAAAGGAACTGCGTTTCCGCTTCCGTGTTAAGAGGAAGCTTTAGCTCGGGCCCAACTCCGACGCGGCCTATTCAAATACATGTAAAACGCAAAAACGTTTTTGTGAGATAACCCCCGGACCAATATTGATGAAATTTGTTGCATTTGAAAGAGAAAGTTAAATTCTAGTGACTGTTGGAAGCGGAATTTCGATTTAGGGCTCGAATTTTCTTAAAATGATTTTAAAGTATTTGACCGTTTGAAAATAATAGAAGCACGAAGTTTACAAATTCATAGCTCTGCATCAAGAACTGATATCGCGGTTCTGTAAACGGCATCCATTAGATCATTCAAAGCGGACAAATTCAATATGTCATTTTACATCTTACGTGAATTTGTTACGTTGGTTACAACGGTTTTGCAAAAGTTGTATTTCCCTATGATTAAAATTTTTTTATATTCATGTGTAACATATCAATTTGGTCCGCTTTAGATGTACTATTAGATGCAATTCACAGAATTGTATTATCATTTTTAGTGGTTGAGTTACAGAGTTGTAAACTTGATAGTTTCGTTTTTTGAAAATTTTCGATTTTTGCCCATTTTTAATAAAAAATTTACGACCTAACTCAAAAATTCGAAACCAACAGTCACTAGATTTTAAATTTGTCTTTCAAATGCAACAAACCTCGTCAAATTTGGTGCAGTGGTTGCCGAAAAAAACGAATTCTCCTTTTACATGTATTTAGATAGGAGCACTCGAGCTAAAGCTTCCTCTTAAGCTTCGCCATCTGGCGTCCCCCCCGCTAAGTTCCATGCGCTGCCGCTGCTTATTTTCGTACCACTGCGGAAGGTACAATTTCCTTTCTCTAATGTTAGTCTTTATTCTATGTGTACACTTCGGCACTAGACTCTCCGCAAGTTCTTTTCTCGTGCACGTAGTGCAAGGCTTTTGATAGCAGACGACACATACGGCTCCGTGGCCATGCGGATGTTGGTAGACGGCGCCTGCTATTAGTAACGCAGCACGGACGCCAGTTTTTTCAGGATGTGTACGCAGCATCTTGTTAAGGGCGCTTTCCGGGTTCAACTGCTGCTAAGTGCACTGAAGGCCGGCATTTTCCCTCAGGTCACTGTCGTTTGTATTAATTTTCACGAGCTTACCGCTACCTCGACGTTAAGTTTGTGCGAAACCACATCGTTCAGTCGTTTGAAACGTTGTGCCATATATGATTCAGAAAGGTGTAGAAACCACGCTTGGTCATGCTTTCTGAATAATGACACACCAACAAAAGAAAAGCCACAGCCGCCCAGTCGCAGCAGACGAAGGCCTGTACGTTTCTGCACTTTTGTCCTCAATTTGACCGCTGCACCGAAAGCGCTAGTGTCGCGCTACACTCACACTTCAAGAACTGGCACTGCACTGGCACGACACTTTTTTTTTGAACTAGTGCAAAAGGTGCAGCCAAATCGAGGAGACCTGTTCATTTGAGGGATCGCCAGTCGTTTGCGCGCAGGCGCGAGTAAGAGCGGGCGTGAGAGAGAAAATCGGGGGGCTTTTGCTCCGTGAATATTGGCCGCGAGGAGTTACGGAGTCGCCATCTATCGGTAGCGCCTCGCTGGCGTAGTATGAGGGTTCACGCGGCGCGCTCCTCATAGGTTTTGCTGTCAGCGCTCACTGAAAACACCACGCGGAAGCTCTCCCGGACATTTCTGTAAGTACGTTCGAAACGAGAGAACTTTTTTACTGTCTAAATGATAATCTTGGGCAAACTGAAAGCACAGAATCGTTTACAGACGCTATCTCTTTACCGAATACGTACAGTGAACGCCACTGCGCGCGGTCGCCGCGATGGAGTCTCCCGAACCGGCTTCTTGCGTGAAATGTAGGCAAACGCCGAGAGCAAACTATGTGAAATATGTTCCTATAGTGTTTGTATAACTAAATGGAGTGTAATAGAATGAAGCCTCAATGCAGCGATCGCACAGATTAGCAGCGACCGACTGCGCGTCTGCATGCTTGTCCGCGCACTGTTTCGCTTTCGCCGCGTGCGCATTTTCGCACCGTGCCATGAGCTTTAGGCCGCAGAATATGAGCATTTGACAGTATACAAGCAACCATGGTTGCGTGCGCGCTTTCAGAGCTGTTCAAAAATAATTTCATTGTAGAGACTTCGACGCCTACGATGTGCCGTCGCGACTATTCAATCTTTTTTTTTTCTAAATTCTTGGACGTTTCAGTATTATTTCTCGAGTTGCGTCGCACTGTATGTTTATCGGTGTTCTCAGCGTGCGATTTCCCGCTGCTTAATTTTTTTTTGTAATCCAGTGCATTAATTCATAACACAAACATGACCATATGCCATGCTTTTTTTAAATGTGCTTCTTATCGCTCCCTTTCCACTCCAGTGAACTTGCCAGTATCTATAGCATCGACAAGTTCATAGATGAAACCGTCATGACATTAGTCGGGCAGCGGACTCAGGCGAGCGTCCACTCCAGTGAACTTGCCAGTATCTATAGCATCGACAAGTTCATAGATGAAACCGTCATGACATTAGTCGGGCAGCGGACTCGGGCGAGCGTCTCAGTGCGCGTTTTCCGAACACCGCAGTCCCAGCGCCGTAGCAGAAATATTCCTCGCGTATGTGCTTGCTGCATACCCGAGTTGTAGCCGATGGCTGTCTGCCGGTTTTATGTTTCGCGAGCCAAGCTTCACGCAGCTTCTTGTCCTGCGGCTACGTATGAAGGCTGAGACCGGGCTCCGTTGCGT
This sequence comes from Dermacentor andersoni, assembly GCF_023375885.2. Classification (NCBI taxonomy): domain Eukaryota; kingdom Metazoa; phylum Arthropoda; class Arachnida; order Ixodida; family Ixodidae; genus Dermacentor; species Dermacentor andersoni. The sequence goes on along the minus strand of NC_092820.1, from coordinate 2,083,806 downwards.
ACGTCCGGCACTGCGGCCCCGAGCAGTAGCCTACCATGTTGCCCGCCTTCAAAGGCAGCCACTACCTATTGTAGTGCTTTCAATCCTTGTAAAGGAGACACTCGAAGCGGGAAAATCTCGCCACTAAATTAGGGCCGCAGCGTACGAGGGAATTTAAAGTCGTTTTCAGCTCGCTTCGGCGCTCCCGAAGCAGCCGACGCGGCCGCTATGTCCACGTGATCCAATAGCACGTCACGCCGACGGTGGCGCCAGCTTTTCCAGTGGTGGAGGTCGAGGCCAATATGTATCTCGTCAATATGTACGTCCCTGCTTAGGTACATGCGTCTCCCCGCAGGCCGGCTGAGGCCGGTGAACAATAGAAGGCAGCATCCACGTGACCCTGCGTTCCCGGATGTTGGTTCCCTAAGTTGGTTTCCGGCCGGCGCTGGGTGCACGCACGTGGCAGCAGACGACCCCAAGTGGGGTTCGCTGCTGCCACGCATGATGACGTCACAAAAAAAAAAGTTTAATATAAGAGACATGAAACGCTGATATTTTGGTTTTATTGTTAATTATACTGCGTTTAAATAGATAAGTCGTTTTACTTGACGCCGTGTTTTAAAATCGAAAATGACTGTCGGCGTTTACACGCGCGTGCACGCAGTGGGGAATCGCTGTGGTTCCTAGTGGCCGTGTTGTGCGTGCTTAGTACTGTGTAGGATCTGCTAGTACGAATAACGTTGCTGTTACGAAGATAGGCAAGCTTTCAAGGAACTGTACTGTATCCATGAAGTGGCACTACATATCGCCTGCTATCGATTGGGGGTTTCGAAGAGTCGTGGTGGCACTGCGCCGCCGACTGCATGGTGCCGGCACAGATAATTCGTGTATTGCGGCGTGTGTTGCTCGTTTTAGTTGTGAGTGCGTCTTCTGATAAAACTGGATGCCATTTTGCGCTTAAACACTACGTAGAGACATTGCTCACGATCCACTGCTCGAAAATGCATAAGTCGCACACCAGTATGCATTGACGGTCGATATAGCATGCATATATACGTTTCCTCGCTATCTTTCTGTAACCAAGGGACCTTGCAAAATAGGAAAGCATTTTGTCGATGAACAAATTTCAATCATGCATTTCGTGCCTCTTTGGGCACGCAGAATCCTAGTAATTCGGGCAAGCCCACGGTCAGATACCGTGAGAATTGTGCACAAAATACAAGTACCATACGGGTAAGGAGTGGATGACACCACCATCATCCGTGTGTTTTCTGCGCAACTAATATGAATTGTGACCATTTGGCCCATATTTCAGTTCTGGTGTCAGCAAGTGTTCGTGACGAATTTTGAAGTGCGTGACATGTATACATCACAGTTGACTGCAGTGTAGGTTGCTATTAGGTTTTCGTGCACTGAGACAGAAAATTACTTGTAGAAGAGATACTGATGCGATGGCTTTTTCTTTTTTTTTGGAATAGTGATTGTCATTATATAACATGAATGAGAATGCAATACCACTTCACTCTCTGCGCGTGTAAACGTAGTTTTAATATTTTCCGAGCGTGATATATATATGTCATCGTACCTTCTGTCGTAAATTATTTTCTGTGAATGATACCCATTCATCAGCCATGTCTTCATTAAATTTGCAGTATTTGGGGTTAATAAACATTTAACCCTTGAAAACAAGTCTTATTTGTTGTCCTTTCAACTTTACAACGTCGAATATTAGAACACAAATGCAAGAAAAGAGATATACACTGAGGTAGTGTTTGTCATCTTTCTTGTTTTTTTTATTGTTCTGCACAATGTTTTCTTAATTATCACGCGAGACCAACTAGCCGGTTCTCATAGAGCATGCTTAGCTGCAACGAAATATTAAAAAAAAAGTTATTGAGCCCTTTGATGAACAACTTCTGCTATAAGAAAAAGAAAGGGGAAAGAAAGAAGGAAAATTTCATCTATAAAGTGACCTCTCTCAATGTAATTAGAAAGTAGGATTCAGGTACTGAATTAATTGCATCAAAATCATATTTTTCTGGTACACAAGCAAGTGTTCATTGCCAGACCTGTCTGTAATTCACATATTTCCTGCATGACATATACCACAATGACATGGTCACTCAGACAGTGTATGTGCATTAAATACAATGTTAAGGCTATTACACAGCAGTAAATATTAAGAATGACCTCTGTTATCATTATGTGGCACATTGTACTCATACTTCTAAAATGTGTAATCACTAATAAAGTTAAAAAATGGCCAGGCTTAGCTTGGTTAAGCCAAGAAAGCGTTGCATATTGTGTTGGGGCCCAGCTTTTCCTCCGGCTGTCGTGACGTCACGTCACGTGGTTGCGCTAAAGGTCAATGGTGGCTGCCCGGCCGCGCCCAAGGGCTGAACTGAGTGATTGCAATATTGACACGTGTACTTATCTTTATCGGGCGACCACGCTTCGCCGCTTAACAACTGTAATCGCACAGCGACGGACGCGCCTGCATGTATCCGACGTTTCTGGAAAGTTATCGATGATTCTACCCGGCTGTCTGTTGTCGCCGAACCTTATGTTATCTGATTTCATCGCCTGACGCGAATGGCGTAGAACATTGTGGAATACGCGCGGGTCCCAGCGATTAGTCTGGAACATTCGACGACTGCTGTATAAAAGCCGACGCGCTTGACCCGCTGGGCAGATTTTCGACGATCGCCGAGCGTGTTCGCCGCTATCGTTGTGCTATAAGTGTAGCCTGTTTTGTGGGCACAGGTTCGCCCAATAAAAGTTAGTTTTGTCGTTCACAGTACTGCTACTGTGTTATTCAACGTCACGACCACGTGACATCTGGTGGAGGTGCTTGTGCGTTCATGTACCGAACGCCCCCGCAAAGCCGCGATCCAAGCCCGAAGCCCGAGGACAAAACCAACGTCGCCCAAGACCAGCGAGCTAGCCGCCGGCTGCAAGGACTGCTCCCAGAGCACGGACTCCTACCTGAGACGTGCAGGAAGATTGCCACCAAGTCCTCCCCAATGGCAGCCCCAGCATCCCCCGTCGCGCTGCAGCAGCCCAGGGAGCCCCCCACGTTCCGCGGTTCAACATTCGAGGACCCGGAAACCTGGCTCGAGACGTACGAGAGGGTCGCTGCATTTAACAGCTGGAACAGCGACGACAAACTGCGACATGTCTTCTTCGCATTGGAAGACGCTGCCAGGACGTGGTTCGAGAACAGAGAAGCCACGTTAACGACCTGGGACCTTTTCCGAAGTGGCTTCCTGCAGACATTCACAAGCGTCGTACGCCGAGAACGAGCCCAAGCACTACTGGAAACCCGAGTGCAGCTGCCCAACGAGACCACCGCGATTTTTACAGAAGAAATGAGCCGCCTATTCCGCCACGCCGACCCGGAAATGTCCGAGGAAAAGAAAGTCCGGCTACTAATGCGTGGTGTTAAGGAGGAACTTCTCGCCAGTATGGTACGAAACCCACCGAAGACTGTCGACGAGTTTCTTCGCGAGGCCACTAGCATCGAGAAGACACTCGAGATGCGAAACCGGCAATTCGACCGCCGCACCAACGCTACAAACTATGCCGGAGTTCAATCACTGGCCTCCGAAGACCTGCGCGAGGCTATCAGGGCAGTCGTACGAGAGGAGCTTCAGAAGATCTTCCCGTCGTCGCAGCCTCAAGTGGCCTCGATCGCTGACATCGTCAAAGATGAGGTTCAGCGGTCGCTTGGAGTTCCGGAGGTGCAACCTCAGTCACCGCAACCTCAATCCGAAGCGATGACCTACGCCGCCGTCGTACGCCGTCAAGGCCCTCCTCAGCGACCGCGCCAGGGCCCTGTAACGCCGCAATTCCGTCGACCAGCGCCGCCGCCGCCGACAGCGCGCCCACCCGTAGCCCAGCGGAGCTACCCGAGGAAGACCGACGTTTGGCGCGCTCCTGACCACCGCCCGCTCTGCTACCACTGCGGGGAAGCGGGTCACGTCTACCGACGATGTCCATACCGGGAAATGGGACTGCGAGGTTTCGCCGTCAACGCTCCGCGCCCGCAGCAAGGTGAACGCCCTCGCGATATCGCTGACTACCTCGCGGCTACTCAGTGGAGTTCTCGACGACCGTCGCGTTCACCATCACCAGGCCGCTACCTGTCGCCGCAGCGCCGACCATACACTGGCCCAGCTCGGGGCCGGTCAGCGAGCCCATATCCGGAAAACTAAAAGCAGCAACCGATGGAGGTGCGGTTGCTGTCCGTCGAACTGTCGAAGATCCTCCGCCGCCGACGAAGACGCCGAAGAAACTACCTCGACGACATAACGACACGCCGCCGTCCCGACGAAGTCTGGAAGGAAAGAATGCGACGACGAAAGACGACCTGACGACGTCACATACCAGCCACAAGTCAACGCGACGCAGTCGTGATCCGACGCCAAGACCGAACTGTAATGCAAGACAAAGAGCCACCGACCTCGACGTGCTTCTCGACGGCCACGAAGTCACCGCCTTAGTCGACACAGGGGCTGATTACTCCGTCATGAGTGGACACATCGCCGCCCAGTTGAGGAAAGTTAAGACTACGTGGGAAGGCCCTCAAATTCGTACCGCCGGAGGACACCTCATAACGCCGACTGGAATGTGCACGGCAAGAATTACCATTCACGACCGGACTTACCCTGTCACCTTCGTTATCCTCCAACAGTGTTCACGAGACGTCATTCTCGGCATGGACTTCCTCAACCAACACGGCGCAGTCATCGACCTGAAGTCGAAGTCAATAACTCTGTCGGAAGACCATGCGATACCGTCGGAGAACCCTCGTAGTCACCACGCCTTGAGTGTGCTCGAAGATCAGGTGAGCATCCCGCCTCGCTCCAGCATTGTTATTTCGGTCGGCACCGAAACACCCGCTGACTTAGAAGGTGTCATCGAAGGCGACCAACGTCTACTGCTAGACCGTGAAATTTGCGTCGCAAGAGGGATCGCTCGACTGCACGGAGGAAACACGAAAGTGTTGCTGACAAACTTCAGCCAGGAGTACGAGCACATCAACAAGGGCACGACGATCGCATACATCGAGGAAATTCTGGAAAACAGCAATGCGCTTGTCCTCTCGGATTCCGCCGCATCTACCCCGACGACCATGGTTGCCGAACCAGACTACGACATTAATCCAAGTCTCCCCGTGATTAAGCAACAGCAGCTCAGAAGTCTGCTCCGGCGATACAAAGGCTGCTTTTCGACGTCATCGAGGATTCGACAAACACCAGTCGCCAAGCATCGCATAATCACCGAGGAGTACGCTCGACCACTTCGCCAGAGCCCTTACCGAGTTTCGCCGCGAGAACGTGAAGCTATAAGAGAACAAGTCGACGAAATGCTGCGCGACGACATCATCCAGCCGTCGAAAAGCCCGTGGGCATCTCCTGTTGTGCTGGTGAAGAAAAAGGACGGAACCCTTCGTTTCTGCGTCGATTATCGTCGTCTGAACAAGATCACGAAGAAGGACGCATACCCTCTCCCACGGATAGACCACGCATTGGATCGGCTCTGCAACGCTAAATACTTCTCCTCGATGGACCTCAAGTCTGGCTATTGGCAAATAGAAGTCGACGAAAGAGATCGTGAAAAGACCGCCTTCATCACCCCAGACGGCCTCTACGAGTTCAAGGTTATGCCATTTGGACTGTGCTCGGCGCCTGCAACGTTCCAGCGCGTGATGGACACGGTTTTAGCAGGATTGAAGTGGCAGACCTGTCTCGTTTACTTGGATGACGTCGTTGTATTCGCCGAAAATTTTGACGATCACCTTGGGCGGCTTGCCACAGTACTAGAGGCCATCAAGTCATCAGGGCTCACTCTGAAGCCAGGAAAGTGCCGCTTCGCTTACGATGAGCTTCAATTCCTAGGCCACGTCATCAGCAAATCCGGAGTACGCCCCGACCCGCAGAAAACAGCTGCCATTGCAAAGTTCCCGCAGCCCACCGACAAGAAGGCAGTGCGTAGATTTCTTGGCATGTGTGCCTACTACAGGCGATTTGTCAAGAACTTTTCACGCATCGCTGAGCCGCTGACACAGCTAACTAAATGTGACGTCGAGTTCAAGTGGGAAACGCCACAGGGCGACGCATTTCAAGAACTCAAACGACGCATGCAGTCGCCGCCCGTACTTGCGCACTTCGACGAGCACGCCGATACCGAAATACACACTGACGCCAGTAGCCTAGGCCTCGGTGCCGTCCTAGTCCAGAGAAAAGATGGACATGAACACGTGATAGCTTACGCTAGCCGATCATTGTCAAAAGCAGAAGGCAATTATTCTACAACCGAAAAGGAATGCCTCGCCATCGTTTGGGCCACAGCGAAATTTCGCCCTTACCTATATGGCAGGCCATTCAAGGTGGTCAGCGATCATCACGCGTTGTGTTGGCTAGCTAACCTAAAAGACCCCTCAGGACGGCTGGCACGGTGGAGCCTCAGGCTACAAGAATACGACATCACTGTAACCTTCAAGTCCGTACGAAAACACTCAGATGCCGATTGCCTATCCCGCGCCCCCATTGACCCGCCGCCGCAAGATGACGAGGATGACGACGCCTTCCTTGGAATAATAAGCGCGGAAGACTTCGCCGAACAGCAACGAGGAGACTCGGAGCTAAAAGCCCTAATCGAGTATTTGGAAGGGCACACCGACGTTGTCCCCAGGGCATTTAAGCGTGGATTATCTTCCTTCACGCTTCAAAACAATCTACTTGTGAAGAAGAACTTCTCACCAGTCCGCGCCAACCACCTTCTTGTTGTTCCGTCGGCGCTACGTCCAGAAGTACTGCATGCCCTACATGACGATCCGACCGCTGGGCACCTCGGTTTCTCCCGGACGCTATCGAGGATACAAGAAAGGTATTACTGGCCGCGCCTAACCACCGATGTCGCCCGTTACGTCAAAACATGCCGCGACTGTCAGCGACGCAAGACACCACCGACAAGACCAGCGGGATTACTACAGCCGATCCAGCCTCCTTACCGACCTTTTCAGCAGATCGGGATGGACTTGTTGGGACCGTTTCCGACATCAGCTTCCGGAAATAGGTGGATTGTCGTGGCGACGGACTATCTCACCCGCTTCGCTGAAACTAAAGCTCTACCGAAAGGCAGCGCAGCCGAAGTGGCTAAATTTTTCGTCGAGAACATTCTGTTGCGACATGGTGCTCCAGAAGTCCTCATCACCGACAGAGGAACGGCCTTTACAGCGGAGCTCACTCAAGCCATTCTGAACTACAGTCAGACAAGGCACAGGAGGACAACGGCCTACCATCCGCAGACGAATGGTCTTACGGAGCGGCTGAATAAGACCCTCGCCGACATGCTAGCGATGTACGTCGACGTCGAGCACAAGACGTGGGACGCGGTCCTGCCGTATGTCACCTTCGCCTACAACACGGCGGTGCAAGAAACAACACAGATCACGCCATTCAAGTTGGTTTACGGCAGGAACCCGACGACGACGCTCGACGCCATGCTGCCGCACGTCACTGACGAGGAGAATCTTGACGTCGCTACCTATCTCCAGCGCGCCGAAGAAGCCCGACAGCTCGCCCGCCTACGGATCAAGACCCAGCAGCGTACCGACAGCCGACACTACAACCTCCGACGACGCTTCGTCGAGTACCAGCCCGGCGACCGTGTTTGGGTATGGACCCCGATACGCCGGCGAGGACTCAGTGAGAAGCTGCTGCGACGCTATTTCGGACCCTACAAGGTCATCCGACGTATTGGCGCACTAGACTATGAGGTCGTGCCAGACGGCATTTCGCACTCACAGCGGCGCCGCGCACGATCTGAAGTGGTCCACGTGGTGCGCCTTAAACCATTTTACGGACGCTGATGAACTTCCTTAGTTTGTTGTTTTCTTTGCTACGAGTGCTTTTCTTTGTTACTTTCGTTTGTTAACAGCATCGGGGCGATGCTTTTTAAGAGGGGGGTAATGACACGTGTACTTATCTTTATCGGGCGACCACGTTTCGCCGCTTAACAACTGTAATCGCACAGCGACGGACGCGCCTGCATGTATCCGACGTTTCTGGAAAGTTATCGATGATTCTACCCGGCTGTCTGTTGTCGCCGAACCTTATGTTATCTGATTTCATCGCCTGACGCGAATGGCGTAGAACATTGTGGAATACGCGCGGGTCCCAGCGATTAGTCTGGAACATTCGACGACTGCTGTATAAAAGCCGACGCGCTTGACCCGCTGGGCAGATTTTCGACGATCGCCGAGCGTGTTCGCCGCTATCGTTGTGCTATAAGTGTAGCCTGTTTTGTGGGCACAGGTTCGCCCAATAAAAGTTAGTTTTGTCGTTCACAGTACTGCTACTGTGTTATTCAACGTCACGACCACGTGACAATATGCAATGCATAAAAATCTAGTGTAGGGGTATGAGCCACCATAGTGGCTCATACCCCCAATGGTGGCTGCCCGGCCGCGCCCAAGGGCTCAACTGAGTGATTGCAACATGCAACGCATAAAAGAAAGAAAAGTATAATCCACATCTGGCAGTGCTCCTAGTGATCTTAAAGGGGCCCTCAAACCATTTTCCCACGAATCATAGGATGGCCTCATTATTAAAGGACATATCAGGAATCTCTTGCCACAAAATTTGTTCAAATCCTTCACATATTAGTGGAGTTAACGCATCGATACATGGCTTTCTCTCTCTTTTCATCTCGGCTAGCAAGCTGGAAGCTACACAGAGAAGAAGCCTAGAGGAAAAAGCCGTGCCCTAAAGTTGAGTGTCTCAGTAGTGAAAGGGCTTGCTGTGGCACCCCATAGCGGCTGCCCTAGTCTATGCCATGCAAAATGCCACTATCCTCTTGTACACCACATGTAGACCGGCAGTGCAAAGAATAAATTATTTTCCTCTGTTTTTGAGGTGTCATACATGTATAGGTTTTAACTAAAAATAATCAGTAATGTATTTCTGAGAATGCTCTCGCAATCCCAAAGTCAGCCAATATGAAGTGCTGGTGGGATCAGCCGCTTGCACTGACGTTGCTTGATGACAGTGCAAATGCAAGAGCAACCTATCTTTTGCTGTCTTTGACATGAGATTTTAAATTTCCTGCTGTGTGCAATGTTATAATACTTGGCTCACATTTTAACAACAGCCTTTACAACAGATTGGCAATATTTTTTTGCTATTGATACGGAACAGTTGTGTGGTTGCACTGAACAAGATGAAGACGACATCTTCCCGATTGATAAAGGGTCACCATCATAGGCTTATGTGTAAATATATTGTAAATAGCCTAACGCATCAGCTACACATAACACTATGTTTAAAAAGTCTCAAGACCCCATTAAATGATCACTTCATATGGAAGTTTAAAGTCATCAATTGGAATGCGGCCAGCCCTAACAATTTCAGGAGGATCCGATAAACATGAAAATTGTCTGCAAGATAATTAGATGCATTAATGTTAACAGAAAAAATAAAGAATTCGGGAAAAGCTGCAATGAGCAAGCCTGCTTGTTACTGGAAAGATCGCATATAAAAAAGACTGGGGAGCACTGTGCTAGTGGGCTTTCCATTTCTATGTATGAAAAAGAAATCGGAGTCCTCAAGGCATACATCAAGTAATCAAATCCTTTTCTTTTGCTCTTTCTAATAACGTGTCTGCCCATGTGCATATCATATACATATTTCATGACGACATTGTGGAATAAACAGCTTACATTGGTGCTTGTCCCATGTCTACCCTTTTATTTCATGCCATGCCTGCTTTTTGCATTCATAAATCACGTCATATATGCACAGATGTGTGCATACTTGGTCAGCATACAAGGCTTATATCATCTCGTTTTCTGTTTCTTTCATTCGGCACAGAGAGTGTTCGTGTATATATTGGCAAATATACCCGCTGAGATAGCGACTAATTCAACAGTAGCCTGCAATCAGCCACGTGAAACCCAGGAAAGCAGGCAAAGAAAGATTCTTTTTAAAAGTCCAAAAAAATAAAGTTCTAGCAGCATCAGTGCTTGAACTTAATAAAGCGGTCAAGCACATGCACTGTAGGAAGAGCAGATTATGAGTGAAAACATTTGCTTTATTTGATGAATCGAATGAACTAACATTTTTTTTGCATAGTTATTAGGTATACACTTTAATCTGTACAAAGCATCAAGCTTGAGATTGGTGAAAAATAAAAGTATTGTAAATGTAATCACTCTCTATTATGAATAGAACATTTAAACAATAAATTTGTACCCCATCACAAGGTATTGAAATAACATAACTAATTCACATACACCAATGCCTGTCCTATAAAATTTTAATTGCTTGATGTTCGTAATTTGATTGTATTTAGAACCTTACAGTGGGCTTTTTATGTAGTAACCAGGCTCAACAGATCATTTTCATATTGACCATCAGCCTATTTTTATGTACACTGCACGACGAAGGCCTCTTGCACCAACCTCCAATTACCACTATCTTGCGTTCGCTGATTCCAATTTGCGCTTGCCAATTTCCTTATTTCATCACCCCGCCTAGTTTTATGCTGTCCTCAACTGTGCTTCACTGCCCTTGGCATCCAATCAGTAACTCTAATGCTCCACTGGTTACCTACTCTATGTATTACATGGCCGGCCCAGCTCCATTGCTTTCTCTGAATGCGAACTAAAATATTGGCTATCCCCCTTTGCTGTCTGATCCCGACCTCTCTCTTCCTATCTCTTAACGTTATGCCTAACATTTTTCATTCCACCTCTCTTTTCATGGTGCGTAAGTTGTTCTAGAGCTTCTCTTTAACCTCAAAGTTTGTCCCATATGTTAGCACCAATACAATGCAATGATTGTACACTTTTCAATGGAAGTAGTAAGCTCCCAGTCAGGGTTTGGTAATGCCTGCTGTATGCACTCCAACCCATTTTTATTCTGTAAATTTCCTTCTCATGATCAGGGTCGCCTGTGAGTAATTGACCTGGATAAACGTACTCCTGTACAAACTCCAGAGGCTTACTGGCGATCATGAATTCTTGTTCCCTTGCCAGGCTGTTGAACCCAACCTGTCTTCTACCGATTAATCTTCAACCCCACTCTTACACTTTCTTGGTTATGTCTTCAATCATTGGTTGTAATTCATCTGCGGTGTTGCTGAACAGGACAATGTCTTCTGCAAGGGAAAGGTTGCCGAGATATTTGCTGTTGATCCTCACTCCTAAGCCTTCCTAGTCTAATAGCTTGAATACTTCTTCTAACCATGCAGTGAATAACACTGGAGATATTGCATCTCCTTGCCTGACCCCTTTCTTGATAGGTAACTTTCTACTTTTCTTCTGGAGAACGAAGGTAGCTGTTGAATATTTGTAGATATTTCCCAAGATATTCACATATGCCTCCTGTACTTCTTGATTACATAATATCTCTATGACTGCTGGTGTCTCTACTGAATCAAATTCCTTTTCATAATGTATGAAAGCCATCTACAGGGGTTGATTATACTCTGCAGATTTCTTGATTACCTGATGGATGGCATGGATGTGATCCATTGTAGAATATCCCTTCCTGAAGCCAGCCTGTTCTCTTGGATCTCCATCCTAAGGATCTCCACAAATGATCCTGAAAAGTGCTCCATGTGAAACACCAAAAGATGTTCTATGGATGCACCAACTAGGCCTTTCTTTAGATGTCATTGGGACATTAGTCAGATGTTGAATCCTGGCATAGTCTTGATGTTAATAATCACTTGTTTGTTGATGCTACAGTCCCTGTAGCTCTCCAGGCATGCAATGTGTCATAGAGTCACTGTGAAACTTTCAATGCTTTATTGCAACTGCTTATAATACAATGTGTCAATTAGTACCTCCAGCAAAAAATAATGAATCTATCCCTACTTTACAAACCCTAGACAATCTTCCAATAAAGATCTCTATTGGTCTCATATGAAATCCAATAGGAAAACCTACAAGTCCCATATGGCCAAGTGTACAGGTCCTATAAATATTCTTGCCGGTGCTGTGCCAGGGCAGTACAATGTTCTATAACACAAATAAAATGTGTGATAGTGATACAAGCAGTGATATGAACTTGTATTGGACAAATAAACTGCTTTATAGATCCCAATAGATGCAATAGAATTAGTGATCATAACATAAACTTGTATAGGTAGCAGTGCTCGGCAAGAAGCAAACCAAGCGGACGCGCCCAACATAGAGAATGGAGGCACAGAAGGTGTCGCTTTAATAAAGCAGTTATATGCATTCCAAGCTGCATATTCGTTGTACTGTAGATGTTGGTACAATTTGTTGTTTCACTGTGTAATTTCCTAGAGATCAGAGCTGGCTGCTAGCACATCTGTAGGAATGTACAGATGGGGCTATATATAGGCCAAGATTCGTTATGTAAGTGTGGTCCTATGTGTCAGCTGTTTGGCTAGGCAGCAGCAGCAACCACGATGAGCAGAGGCCAGGAGGGTTTGCCTAGAAAGCTTCGTAAAACAATTTGGTATACATCATTCCTGTCTACACCAATCTAGAAGTTGAGCTAATACACAAATACAGGCTATTAGTTTTATCAGTGTACTAAGTCTGTTTCATAAACCACTACAGGCTATCATTGTATCAGGTCTAGTTTATACTCCAATAGATCAATACAGGTTATCAGCATCATTAGTGTATCAGACTTATCATTTCATTATCCAGTAATATGAAACCTATAGAAACCAACCAAATATTTCTATTCCAATTTTTCCTAAGGAAATATAACACAACACAAGCAGAATTTAGCATAAACACAGCTGTCCAATGTCTTTTGCGAGTGTTTACAGAAGACATTCGCAGTCCATGTGGTAGACACTGAACACTGTGCATTGCATCTATATCTTTTTATTTATATTGTTTATTTAGACATACATTAACACAGATGAAGGGACTAAAGGCAGATGCAGCTGCCTAAGCAAGGCCCTCCTACCTGTACATTGCACAGAGGTGGAAAGCAACAAGAACACAGCGAAACAATACAGAAACAGAGAAAAACCAAAATCTGTGCAAAAGGCAACTAAAAAAAATTACACAAGAAGCTACAAATTGTTGGAAATCTATACTTGCATCATTCTCAGTAAAGCCTAAACAATTAGGAATAATTCTGACAAACAACAATGCTGAGCAATTGTGCAAGAGTTTAAACAATAAATAAGGAATATAGAAAGGACTGACATGACCACAGCAGCACTACGTATCGCACGACAAGCATTATTCAACAGCTTAACAAAAGATAAACTTTTTTTTTTGTTAAGGCTATAAACAAACCTGCATTGGCAAATCATATTAGCACTTTCACGATTTTTGATTGCTAGGTAATCAGGTATTAGGATGAGCAAGTGCCTGTGTCCCATATTTACTTCTGAACATTGGTGTCCTAAGTCAGCTATGCCTAAGATGGTACTGTGTATTATTGTCAGGCAGAGAAGATGAGGAGGGAGTAATATACTGGTCACATAGAATGTTCTTCTGTCTATGCATAGGAAGCATTATTTGGAACAGCTAGTTAACTTTGAGTATGTTAAGCTTAGGAAAGAATAGTGCTGTGTTGGCATTTTGTTCTAGATTTTTTATAATGCAGTGCAAATCTCTTTTTTGTAGAGCTGTGCACTGCACAGCTCTACAAACCTGGCTAAATTTGTCTCAGGAGCAATATCCCAGATTAGTAGCCAGTAGTAAACATGAGAATGAACAAGGACATAATATAACTGAAGTTTTAACCATTATGGCACCAAATTTCGAATATTGTTCATTATTGATATTGCCCTACAGATATTTGCATGGAGCTTGTTTATGTTAGGTGTCTAGCTCATGTTCTCTTCGAAAATAACACCTAACAATTTTTAGGTTTGTACTCATTCAATAGCACAGTTAATAAATTTAGTAGAAGCATTGTAATTTGCAAATAATAAAAATAATTTTCCTAATATTCAATTGAAGTAATTTAAATATAACCAGTTTCACAATTCAATCAACAGTCTAGTAGCTACCTTTTCAAGATAGAGTAAGTGCATGTTTATCTGCAAAAAAATGTACTAGTGTCTTTTGCATACAGTAGCATATATATAGCATATAGTAGTGTAGTTTGCATGTAGTAGTTTGCATATATATTGAGGAAGTTGCAGTATATTCACAATATCTTTTGTTTATTTATTTATCAAATACTTCAGGCCCTCACAGCAAGCCCTAGCAGGTGTGGCATAACTATACAACAATGCATAATATGAATTCAGCGTAGTGACAGCACAAAACATAGGAGCTCATTTACAATGGGACAGGTTGTACAGTAACAGGAGAAAATTTATACAGTGTGAAACATGACTATGAATAAAAAGCAATGAATTTGTCAATAGATTCAATGGTCATAATCACATCAGAAGGCAGCTTGCACCATTCCTCAATTGTACGGGGAAAAAAAGAATACTTAAAGGTGTTTATTTTGGCATGGTGTGGAGTTAGACACTGATCATGATGATGCCTTATACGACGAGTAGTAATGGGCATAAGATAAGGCTGAGGACTCATAGAAAGTTTATTGTTCGTAAGTAAAAATAGAAATTTTAGTCTTTGAATTTTCATTCGTGCTTGCAGCGATGAGATGGCATGCTCTTTCATTAAATCAGAGGGCGAGTCTGTACTGTGGTATTTTGAAAAAATGAAGTGTATGACTTTCCTCTGGGTCAACTCCAGTGCCTCAACATTCTGTTTAGTGTAGGGGTCCCAAACTGTACAAGCATACTCTAGTTTTGGTCTGATGAGACTATATATAGTATACTAAATGCTTTATCCTGGGAGGAACATTCTTTAGTTTGTGGTGAAGAAGACCAAGTTTTCAGTAGGAAGACAAGAAAACATTGGTAACATGATTGTTCCAGCTTAAACGGTTTGTTATGGTAACACCGAGGTATTTATATTTATTAACTCCTATATAGGGGATGCGATGGAAGGGTGTATGGAAAGGAATGCACAAGTTTTTTGTTGGTAATCTTCATAAAAACTGTTTTTTTCAGCATTAAGCTGCATATCCTAAATGCTGCACTGTGTGTGAATTCTCTGGAGTTTAGAGTTAAGCAGAACTTTGTCACTAGGACAGTTAATTTTGTTAAACAGAATGCAGTCATCAGCAAACAGTTTAATTTGAAGCGGTTCAGTTATAACACTAACAATATCATTTATATATATTAGAAATAACAATGGGCCCCAGTACACTTCCTTGTGGAACACCTGAAGTAACTGGTAAAGTATTTGAATGATGACCATCAATGTTAACAAACTATATGACGAAACCCATGCGACCACAAATTTAGGAAGTCCATTTAGTTCAAGTTTGCATATTAATTTTGCTTGAGATGCAGCATCAACTGCTTTTCGGAAGTCTAAGAAAATGGCATCAACCTGCCCTGAGCGGTTAAGCACTGTTGCAAAGGTGTGTGATTTGGGTCACAGTAGGACAATCCTTTCCTAAATCTGTGTTGAACAGATGAGAGCAAACCATTGTCATTTAGAAATTTAGTTATATAGTTACTTAAAATGTACTCTGCTAACTTACAATAAGTGGTAGTGAGCGAGATGGGATGACAATTAGAAATAAGCGTCCTATCACCCTTTTTAGGCACAGGCACAATGCAAGCTGTCCTCCAATCAGAAGGCAGCTTTCCTGTGGCAAATGAGGTGCGAAAAATTATGTAGAGATTAGGTCCTATAATAGAGCCCTGTGGTACACGCAATATATACATATCATGTGTGTATAGCATATGCAATATGTATGTATATTGCAACCAGCATGTGCCTGCACACCCACATGGAAATGCAGTGGCAAGTTCCCTTATTTAGGACCTTCTGCCTAGCATAGCTGGGATATTCAACCAGCTAAATTTTTCAAAGACAATGCTATCCTAAACTATATGCAAACTAGAGTGTATGCATATGAGCTTGAGATTTCATAGTTTTGGGCTATAATTTGAACATATCAGAAAGCATTTCTTTTCTCGAAAATGGAAAGATTCAACCTCTAGAATGCCGACCATTAATGTGTGGGCAAAAAAAAGAGGCCCAGATGTGGGACATTCCTGGTAGAATAACCTAAAGTCTTAGGTAAATTTAAAGAGAGCATCTATTTGAGAAGAGGACTTGCAGATATCTGACACGCCATCTCCTGATGCACATTCACCGAAAATATTTTGCATGCTGATTCCTTATCCAAATTATGCCCATGATGCTGCATTTTGAAGACCTCACCGAGGACAATGTCTCTTCAAAGTCCACCAGACGTTTTGATTTGGATGTGGGACGTGTGGATCTTTTTGGGACGTCCATGGGGACTTTTTGTGTCATCTCGCTGGAATCAGTCAACCTTACAAAGGAATTAAATGACAAGTCATATTTAGTACATCTTTTTTGTACATGTCTGCACCACACAGAGTGTAATGCCAGTAGTGCAAATATTAATTTTCACTTGGAAAATTATTTCCGCCCAAACACATGGTGCATTTATGCCAGCATTAACTCTCACACTTCTGCACTGAAAAAAAAATCTATACTGTTACTCACAACAAATGTTTACCTAGGTATGAACAACAGAACTTAACAAACAAACCTTTTCAATTTCTGAGCCTAAGCTACACTCACCCAATTTGTCCAAGCCATATATCTCCTTTCAATTTTGTTACAGAATTAGCAAATGATGTTCATTCAACACTAAATTGTGGAGCTAAATTAAGGTGCTCAAGCAGTTTTGGGGCAGTTAATTGCTATATTCATGCTGAAAACTTGGTGGAGAAGCAATGAGTAAGAGAGACAATACAAATACTGACTTTTGATTGAAGGTCTGTTTTTGAAACATTGGTTAACATACCAGAAAAACTTGCACATGTTAAGAAAATCAAGACAAACTTGGGCGTCTGTTAATATAGAGGTCTAAAGCACCTCAATGTCTTCCCACACCAAAATTATTAGAAGGATCGCTTGTCACCATAAAAAACTCTAGAGGGCTGGCTGACATACTTTCCGCACATTTTCTTTATGTGGAATTGCTCACCGATTTCCTCATCAACATATGTCTCTATGTTGGAAATGCAACAATGTATGTGCAACATGAAACACTCTGCCTTAAGGGTGTGCACATTTTCTTTATGTGGAATTGCTCACTGATTCCCTCATCGACATATGTCTCTACATTGGAAATGCAACAATGTATGTGCAACATGAAACATTCTGCCGTAAGAGTCTATGAGCCATTGCATCTTTGCTTGCTTACAGCGTATGAGCCATTGCTGATGATAATATTTTTTTGTACCACTCGACTAGACGCCGCATTCCTTAGATGTGAGCCATTGCCCTGAGCCACTTAAGGCTTTGCATCATGGAATGTGCAAGTGTGACTGAACGAGGACATAGAAAGAAACAGATAGACAGAGACAGCACTACTTTCAACTATAGATTTTATTTTCACAAGCATCGATAAATATATACTGAACGAGCAGAAACAAATGAGACAGCAAAAAAGAACATTTAGTCGTGCATGTCGATGAACCATACACATGTCCAAGGTATGGTCAAAACATAAACTGCAATGGTTACTACGATAAACCGAGGAATCATATCTCTTTTTCAGATGTCGACACTAATGGCTTGCTCATGCACCTTTCCTCTAATTTTCCGATTTCATAGGCCTCCACAATCTCCCTTGTCATCCTACTATGAGCACTATACAAAATAGAAGTTCTCCCTAGGGAAAATTCTGACAGAAATATTTTATTGGTTTCTATATAGGTTTCATCTTACTGGATTATAAAACGACAGACCTGATACCCTAATAAAGCTGACAGCCTATATTGGTATATTGGACTACAAAATAGTATGCCTGAACACTGGCAAAACTGATAGCCTGTATTGGTATAGATGTAGATATCGTATCAAGGTGGTTTGTTCTACAAAGATGCATTAATTGTTCATTCTAAAGCGAATCTTTCTACGTGAACAACGTGAACCCTCCCAGATTTTGCTGTTCTTGGTTGCTGCTGCTGCCTTGCCAAATAACTCACACACAGGACACAACTTATACAATGAATCGTGGGCTATATATATATGTATATATATGTTGAAACAGGCATGTTCGTCTTGTCAACATGGGCACAGCATCTGGAAAAGGGCCACTAACACAAGGCAGTCACAGCCCAAAAAATCGACAGAGCAAGACACACACGACCGTCAACTTCTTCCTCCATGCTGGCACAGAACTGGTGCCAAAGTGCTCCGGTACAACATATACATGTATATATAGCCGCCGCATCTTTTCTACCCCGACATGTCTGCTCGAGGCCAGCTCTGATCTCTACGAAATTACGCAGTGAAGCAAAAAATAGTACCTAAATATCCTCAGCACAACAAATAAACAGCTTGGAATGCATAAACACTTTATTAAAGCAATGCCTTTCCCACCCTCATTCTCTATGTATGGCGCATCTGATTAGTTGGCTTCTTGCCAAGCAATACTACCAATACAAGTTTATATCATGATCACCACTTCTATTGCATCTACTGGGACCTATAAAGCATGTTATTTGTCCAATACAAGTTTATATCACTACTTCTATTGCTTCAATTGGGACCCATAAAGCATTTGGTTTGAACTCTCTATTGCCTTGATAGAGGACTGTAAAAAATGTTTATGAAACCTGTATATTGACACGTGTACTTATCTTTATCGGGCAACTACGTTTCGCCGCTTAACTGTAATCACACAGCGAGGGACGCGCCTGCATGTATCCGACGTTTCTGGAAAGTTATCGACGCTTCTATCCGCGTGTCTGTTGTCGCCGAACCTTGTGTTATCAGATTTCATCGCGTGACACGAATGGTGTCGAACTTTGTGGAAGACACGCGGGTTCCATCAGTTAATCTGGAACATTCGACGACTGATCTATAAAAGCCGACGCGCTTGACCCGCTAATCAGATTTCCGACGATCGCCGACTGTGTTCGCCGCTTTCGTTGTGCTAGAAGTGTAGCCTTTGTGGGCACAAGTTCGCCCAATAAAAGTTAGTTTTCTCGTTCACAGTATTGCTACTGTGTTCTTCTAAGACGTCACCACCACGTGACATCTGGTGGAGGTGCTTTTCGTCCATGTACAGGACGCCCCCGACAAGCCGTGATCCCAGCCCAGACCACAAACAGAACACCAACGTAGTCCCGGACCACCGAGCAAGCCGCCGTCTTCAACAGCTGCCCCCGGAGCACGGACTTCTACCTGAGAAGACCAAGAAGATTGTGGCCAAGGCAACCGCAATGGCAGCCCCAGCGTCCCCCATCGTGCTGCAGCAGCCCAGGGAACCACCGACGTTCCGCGGTTCCACATTTGAGGACCCGGAAACCTGGCTGGAAACGTATGAGAGGGTCGCTACGTTTAACAACTGGGCAAGCGACGACAAGCTACGACATGTCTATTTCGCATTGGAGGACGCCGCCAAGACGTGGTTCGAGAATCGAGAAGCCACCTTGACGACGTGGGACCTCTTCCGAAGCGGCTTCCTGCAAACATTTCAAAGCGTCGTGCGCAAAGAGCGAGCCCAAGCTCTACTGGAGACAAGAGCGCAGCTGCCGAATGAGACGATAGCGATTTTCACTGAGGAAATGAGCCGTCTGTTCCGCCACGCCGACCCAGAAATGTCCGAGGAGAAGAAAGTACGTCTACTGATGCGTGGTGTAAAGGAGGAACTTTTCGCCGGTATGGTAAGAAGCCCACCGAAGACCGTCGACGAGTTTCTTCGTGAGGCGACGAGCATCGAGAAGACACTGGAATTGCGGAACCGGCAATTTGACCGACGCACCAAGCCAACAAGCTACTCCGGAATTCAATCACTGGCCACGGACGATTTATGCGAGACCATCAGGGCCATCGTGCGCGAAGAACTGCGCAAGGTCTTGCCATCGTCGCAGCCTCAAGTGGCCTCGATCGCCGACATCGTGAAAGAAGAGGTGCACCGATCGTTAGGAGTTCCTGAGGTGCAACCACAATTACCGCAGCCCCAGCCAGAAGCGATGACTTACGCCGCCGTCGCACGCCGTCAAGCTCCCCCTCCGCGACAACGCCAGGGCCCTGTAACGCCACAATTCCGTCGTCCACCGCCGCCGCCGCCAGCACGCCCACCCGTCGCCCAGCGCACCTACGCGAGGAAGACGGATATTTGGCGCGCCCCCGATCATCGCCCGCTCTGCTACCACTGCGGCGAAGCCGGCCACGTGTACCGCCGATGCCCATACCGCGACCTGGGATTGCGAGGCTTCGCCGTGAACGCACAGCGCCCGAGGGAAGGTGAACGCCCTCGTGACATCGCCGACTACCTCGCCGCTACTCAGTGGAGCCCTCGACGACCGTCCCGTTCGCCGTCACCAGGCCGCTACCTGTCGCCGCAGCACCGACCATACACCGGCCCAGCCCGGGGCCGCTCTGCGAGCCCATATCCGGAAAACTAAAAACAGCAACCGATGGAGGTGCGGTTGCTGTTCGTCGAACTGACGAAGATCCTCCGCCGCCGACGAAGACGACGAAGAAACCATCTCGACGACCTAATGACGACATGCCGCCGTCCCGACGAAGTCAGGAAGCCAAGACTACACCGACGAAAGACGACTTGACGAAGCGACGTTCCAGCTTCAGTTCAACACGACGCAGCCGTGATCCGACGCCACGACCTAACTGCAACGCCAGACAAAGAACCACCGACCTTGACGTGCTTCTCGACGGCCACGCAGTCACTGCCTTAGTCGACACAGGGGCCGATTACTCCGTAATGAGTGGACACATTGCTGCCCAGTTGAAGAAGGTTAAGACTGTATGGGAGGGCCCCCAAATTCGGACCGCTGGAGGGCACCTCATTACGCCGACTGGAATCTGCACGGCAAGAATTACCATTCATGACCGGACTTACCCTGCCACCTTCGTTATCCTGCAACGGTGTTCACGAGACGTCATTCTCGGCATGGACTTCCTGAACCAACACGGCGCAATCATCGACCTGAAGTCGCAGTCAATAACACTGTCGGAAGATCAAGCGATACCATCGGAGAGCCCTTGTAGTCAGCACGCCTTGAGTGTGCTCGAAGATCAAGTGAGCATCCCGCCTCGCTCCAGCATCGTTATTTCGGTCGGCACCGAAGCACCCGCTGACGTAGAAGGCGTCATCGAAGGCGACCAACGTCTACTACTCGACCGTGAAATTTGCGTCGCAAGAGGGATCGCTCGACTGCATGGAGGAAACACGAGAGTGTTGCTGACAAACTTCAGCCAGGAGTTCAAGCACATCAACAAGGGCACGACGATCGCATTCATAGAGGAAATTCAGGAAACCAGCGATGCCTTTGTCCTCTCGGATTCTGTTGCATCTACCCTGACGACCGCAGTTCCCGAGCCAGACTTCAACATAAATCCAAGTCTCCCCGTGATTAAGCAGCAACAGCTCAGAAGTCTGCTTCGACGATACAAAGACTGCTTTTCGACGTCATCAAGGATTCGACAAACACCAGTCGCAAAGCATCGCATAATCACCGAAGAGAGCGCTCGACCACTACGCCAGAGCCCTTACCGAGTTTCGACGCGAGAACGCGAAGCTATAAGACAACAAGTCGACGAAATGCTGCGCCACGACATCATCCAGCCGTCGAAAAGCCCGTGGGCGTCTCCAGTTGTTTTAGTGAAGAAAAAGGACGGAACCCTACGTTTCTGCGTCGATTATCGTCGACTGAACAAAATCACGAAGAAAGACGTATACCCCCTCCCACGGATAGACGACGCATTAGATCGGCTCTGCAATGCTAAATACTTCTCATCGATGGACCTCAAGTCTGGCTACTGGCAAATAGAAGTCGACGAAAGGGATCGCGAAAAGACCGCCTTCATCACGCCAGACGGCCTCTATGAATTCAAGGTTATGCCATTTGGACTGTGCTCGGCGCCGGCAACGTTCCAGCGCGTGATGGACACGGTTTTAGCAGGATTGAAGTGGCAGACCTGTCTTGTTTACTTGGATGACGTCGTCGTCTTCGCCGGAAATTTCGACGATCACCTTAAGCGGCTTGCGACAGTATTAGAGGCCATCAAGTCATCAGGGCTCACCCTGAAGCCGGAAAAGTGTCGCTTCGCTTACGATGAGCTTCTATTCCTAGGCCATGTCATCAGCAAATCTGGAGTGCGCCCCGACCCGCAAAAGACAGCTGCCATCGCAAAGTTCCCGCAGCCAATCGACAAGAAGGCAGTGCGCAGATTCCTTGGCATGTGTGCCTACTATAGGCGCTTTGTCAAGGACTTTTCGCGCTTCGCGGAGCCGCTAACACATCTAACGAAATCTGATGTCGAGTTCAATTGGGAAACGCCGCAGGCCGACGCATTTCAAGAACTCAAACGACGCATGCAGTCGCCGCCGGTACTTGCACACTTCGACGAGGACGCCGATACTGAAATCCACACTGACGCCAGTAGCCTAGGCCTCGGTGCCGTCCTAGTCCAGAGGAAAGAAGGACTTGAACGGGTGATATCGTATGCTAGCCGGTCGCTGTCAAAAGCGGAAAGCAATTATTCTACGACTGAAAAGGAATGCCTCGCCATCATTTGGGCTACAGCTAAATTCCGCCCTTACCTCTATGGCAGGCCATTCAAAGTCGTCAGCGACCACCACGCGTTGTGTTGGCTAGCTAACTTAAAGGACCCTTCAGGACGGCTGGCGCGGTGGAGCCTCAGACTACAAGAATATGACGTAACGGTAATATACAAGTCCGGAAGAAAACACTCCGACGCCGACTGCTTATCACGCGCCCCAATCGATCCCCCGCCGCAAGACGACGTGGACGACGACGCCTTCCTTGGGATAATAAGCGCGGAAGACTTCACTAAACAGCAACGAGCAGACCCGGAGCTAAAAGGCCTCGTCGAGTATTTGAAAGGGAACACCGACGTTGTCCCTAGGGCATTTAAGCGCGTGTTGTCTTCGTTCACGCTACGAAACAACCTGCTCGTGAAGAAGAACTTCTCACCAGTCCACGCTAGCTACCTTCTTGTGGTGCCGTCAGCGCTCCGTCCAGAAATACTGCACGCCCTACACGACGATCCAACCGCTGGGCACCTCGGATTCTCCCGGACGCTGTCGAGGATACAGGAAAAGTATTACTGGCCGCGTCTGACCGCCGACGTCGCCCGTTACGTCAAGACATGCAGAGACTGTCAACGACGCAAGACACCACCGACAAGGCCAGCAGGATTACTACAGCCGATCGAACCTCCTCGTCGACCATTCCAGCAGATTGGGATGGATTTGTTGGGGCCGTTTCCGATGTCAACATCCAGGAATAAGTGGATCATCGTGGCGACGGATTATCTCACCCGCTTTGCTGAAACCAAAGCTCTACCAAAAGGCAGCGCAGCCGAAGTGGCGAAATTTTTCGTCGAGAACATCCTGCTGCGACATGGTGCCCCAGAAGTCCTCATCACCGACAGAGGAACTGCTTTTACAGCAGAGCTCACCCAAGCCATTCTGCAGTACAGCCAGACGAGCCACAGGAGGACAACTGCCTACCATCCGCAAACGAATGGTCTCACGGAGCGCCTGAACAAGACCCTCGCCGACATGCTAGCAATGTACGTCGACGTCGAGCACAAGACGTGGGACGCGGTCCTGCCGTATGTCACCTTCGCCTACAACACGGCGGTGCAAGAAACAACACAGATCACGCCATTCAAGTTGGTTTACCGCAGGAACCCGACGACGACGCTCGACGCCATGCTGCCGCACGTCACTGACGAGGAGAATCTTGACGTCGCTACCTATCTCCAGCGCGCCGAAGAAGCCCAACAGCTCGCCCGCCTACGGATCAAGACCCAGCAGCGTACCGACAGCCGACACTACAACCTCCGACGACGCTTCGTCGAGTACCAGCCCGGCGACCGTGTTTGGGTATGGACCCCGATACGCCGGCGAGAACTCAGTGAGAAGCTGCTGCGACGCTATTTCGGACCCTACAAGGACCCTACAGTGAAATAATCAGAAGAATAAGAATGGGCTGGGGTGCGTTTGGCAGGCATTCGCAGATCATGAACAGCAGGTTGCCATTATCCCTCAAGAGAAAAGTGTATAACAGCTGTGTCTTACCAGTACTCACGTACGGGGCAGAAACCTGGAGGCTTACGAA
Source organism: Dermacentor andersoni (assembly GCF_023375885.2). NCBI lineage: Eukaryota > Metazoa > Arthropoda > Arachnida > Ixodida > Ixodidae > Dermacentor > Dermacentor andersoni. The sequence continues at coordinate 2,059,620 of NC_092820.1, read as the reverse complement.
AAGGGTTCTACTTAAATTGAGGACGACGCAACGAGCTATGGAAAGAAGAATGATAGGTGTAACGTTAAGGGATAAGAAAAGAGCAGATTGGGTGAGGAAACAAACGCGCGTTAATGACATCTTAGTTGAAATCAAGAAAAAGAAATGGGCATGGGCAGGACATGTAATGAGGAGGGAAGATAACCGATGGTCATTAAGGGTTACGGACTGGATTCCGAGGGAAGGGAAGCGTAGCAGAGGGCGACAGAAAGTTAGGTGGGCAGATGAGATTAGGAAGTTTGGAGGGTCAACATGGCCACAATTAGTACATGACCGGGGTAGTTGGAGAAGTATGGGAGAGGCCTTTGCCCTGCAGTGGGCGTAATCAGGCTGATGATGATGATGATGATGATGAAGGTCATCCGACGTGTTGGCGCACTAGACTATGAGGTCGTGCCAGACGGCATTTCGCACTCGCAGCGGCGCCGCGCACGATCTGAAGTGGTCCACGTGGTGCGCCTTAAGCCATTTTACGGACGCTGATGAACTTCCTTAGTTTGTTGTTTTCTTTGCTACGAGTGCTTTTCTTTGTTACTTTCGTTTGTTAGCAGCATCGGGTCGATGCTTTTTAAGAGGGGGGTAATGACACGTGTACTTATCTTTATCGGGCAACTACGTTTCGCCGCTTAACTGTAATCACACAGCGAGGGACGCGCCTGCATGTATCCGACGTTTCTGGAAAGTTATCGACGCTTCTATCCGCGTGTCTGTTGTCGCCGAACCTTGTGTTATCAGATTTCATCGCGTGACACGAATGGTGTCGAACTTTGTGGAAGACACGCGGGTTCCATCAGTTAATCTGGAACATTCGACGACTGATCTATAAAAGCCGACGCGCTTGACCCGCTAATCAGATTTCCGACGATCGCCGACTGTGTTCGCCGCTTTCGTTGTGCTAGAAGTGTAGCCTTTGTGGGCACAAGTTCGCCCAATAAAAGTTAGTTTTCTCGTTCACAGTATTGCTACTGTGTTCTTCTACGTCACCACCACGTGACAATATTTGCTATGGGACCAGTAGATTCTGCTATGGAACCTGTAGGTTTTCCTATTGGCCCTATATATTTCGTATAAGACCAACAGAGGTCTCTGTTGCAATTTTCCCTAGGGCTTTCAAACATGGGTTTGCAGGGACAATCTCGCCAATGAATGCCCAAATGACCCGAGATTACTCTAGTGACCTTATACATTGATGCTCTTTTAGTATCTCATTGATGCATCTGCCAGTTTGACCAACACATGTTCTTGCACACAAAAGTGGAATGGCATAGACAAAGTTATGAGTGCCGGTTACAAATTGCAAAATTAGAGGAAAAGTTCGTAAGCAAGTCATCAGTGTCGCTATCTGAAAAAAAAATGATTCCTTGGTTTATCATTGTAAGTATTGCATTGTATGTCTGGACCAAGCCTTGGACATGTGTACAGTTCATCGACATGCACCAGTGAATGGTCTTTTTTGCTCTCTTGTTTGTTTGCGCTTGTTTGGTATATACTTATTGATGCGTGTGAAAATAAAATCTATAGTAGAAAGTAGCACTGGTGCTGTGTATCTGCTTCTTTCTACGTCCTCATTCATTTGCACTTACACATTTCATCATGGAATCAAACCAACTAGCCCGCCAACATGTTTTAAGGCTTTCGCCTTGATATATTGTAGAATGCCTCTCTGACCACAGACATAGCACTGAAGCTGTTCACTACCTGGCCCAGGTTTTCATATCTGGAATAAAGTCAGAGAGTGATACGATACACATACATCAGGACAATAGTGTGCATTCGTATGCATGTACAATATTTGTCGGGCATTATACATATGTGCTAATGAACAATGCTGCAAAACAAGGAAAGAGAAGAATGTTTGTGCCCTCATTCTTTTGCATCTTTGCACATTATTTACAATAAACGCATTCCAGCTGGCCCAACTTGCAACTGTTCTACCTTTGAAGCCACCGCATGCACAAATTGTGCTGTCGCCAGTCTATGCATTTTCCTTACTCCAAAGCATCAGAGAGGATCCTCACTTTTGTGGGCATTCAGAGTGCAAAGCATTTCACAAGAGCCCTATATAATCTTGCCTGATCATGGCAATTGCAGCGTGGCTTTGAGACTTTTGACAAAGGTTATACTATGCTTGGATATAACACTTATCTGCTTGCACAACTAGGCCAACTCACATACATTTAAATACTACTGAGTAAGCACATAAAGTTCAGTGGTTTTGCTGCAGCAATGTGGTGTGAAATGTTGGAGCATTCATTTTGTATTGCTACTAAGATAATTCCTGCACTACTGGTAGTTTCATTTCTGTAAACACATACAACAACAACAAAAAGGTTAATCACTCCCCACCACAATTAAGTCTTGTGTGATTACATGCAAAATATAAGACTATGCTAGCACCTCGCTGTGCAGAAATAAGGCACAGCGCTCAAGTATTACTATAAAAGCGTCCTTCACAATAATTTTTCAACTGCACGAAAAAAGACAAGAGGGGTGATTTATTTCAACACACATACTTGGATGCAGTAATCCTACTTTTTGCCTTCCTTAATGTAGCCTAAAGAGATGAACAAATGCCAACCTGCCCAACTATTTATGACAGTTCATGATTATGTGTAGGAAAAACAAGAAGGGAGGGAAAGAAATAAATAAATAATAAAAAAATAAAGAGATGTATTATAATAATTGCCGTCGATGCCCTGCCTTAATATATGCACCAGTTTATCAATATTTATAATCAGCCTAAGGTAACTAAATGTGCTCTATGTTTAATTATCTTCCTAAGCCACTAAAACCTGAAAAAATATTTGCAGACAATTTCGTTGGCTCCCTAGCACATCTTATTTTAATTATGTAATAATTTTCGATCGTCAGGAGTTCTCTTATTCTTGGTAAATTATCCGTTAATACGCTCACAACTAATACGCTTATGCGCTCAAGATTATTCGCACACCTACACATCGAGAGCAATAAAAACGCCAAAAGAACTCACAACAGCTACATATATCCACTGCAACACATTATTGTCTGCAAAGGGGCTTTACAACAACCTTAGGTAGCATGCAGTGAAGCGCTATCGGTCATCCTTTTAAGCGCAGTGAAAAACTTTGTACCGCCTCATACATTCTTGATATTTTATGTCTCACAGGTAGCCACTAATAGCTGTTTACCTGCGAAGGAAGTTTTTGCGGCATATTGTGATGAGTTTCAGGGGATGTGATTGTATCGGCTTCACCGCGACAAACTTGTTGGGCAGCGAGAGATGCTGTTGCTTTGAACTCTATTTCTGATTGCACTGTACGATGACAGATCATTCGCAACTAAATATAGGAACGATTTACGTAAAGCTGCAGTGTTGTAGTGTCTTCATGCCGGCGAGAAATTTCAATTTCGCCTTTTTTCTTTCTTTTTGCGCACGTAATATTTGTTACGTGTACTGCAGAGAAGCTGTATGTCAAACATGCACGTTTTTTACTCGTTACACTATTTCTAAGAAATGAATCGTTTTAACAATGAACTGCTGCGCATAGTCACACTAATTTCGCAAGAAATCCTTGCAAATTGGTGTTTGTACTACATGTCTTTTGGTGTGTGCAGCGTTATCGAATCCTTTTGCTGTATCCGTATCGTCCGTCAGCTGCAGTTGCCGTTAAAGCTGCGTAACAATGCACCAGTATTCAGACACTAAAACAATGTGAAATAATTTACGCTAATATTTTATGTAACATTTAGCAATTTATTTCTTAGTTATTTCCTTTCTGTTTATTGATATATCAAGTGCGCTGCTGGTGCAGTTTACCAGTGCGGGACTCGTGAAAAATGGCGCTTTGTGTGCCGTGTTTTGAACGTATGAAGTCATGTTTGAATGTGGTCAGCAAAAACTGGAAATCTTTTTTGGTAAGGTGTTCTGGCTGTACCAGAGCCTGTATCTGACTTTGTTATAGCTTCGTGATTTCTCTGTACCGCAGTTCTTTAATAATTGTATGGATAGCATCAATACATAAGCAACGTATCCACTGGCATGGTTCCTCGGCAAGGTGCCAGCAATTTTAAACGGAGTGTTTCCACGCCTCAAATTCAGTAACCGTTGTGTTGTGGCTTCCTGCTTTGCGTGTCTGACATTCAGGTCGCATACGCTGGCATAATGGGTAAAGACCGCAACTTTTTCGAGATGGGTTATGGTCTGCGTTTTTCGGTGGTTGGAGTCGTCAGTTTTTTTTTTCCTACTGTTACTGAAACTTTCACAATCCAATTCACAGGACGTGAAATTGGCAGTTTATTTGTAGCGTGAATCAAACATTGGCTCAATATAAATCTTAGCTTACCAAAAGAAAGAAGTGATTCATGCTTTATAGTATATTGCAGTTCTTCAACCAGCTGATCGACTTACAAAGGCAGACCTGTCAGAATAGCTTTTCAAAAAATGCACCAAACGAATTGGCGGAATTTTGTATTCACATTTCATGCCCATTCGGGCTACTTTGAGAAGCACTTTAATCAATAAAACACGTTGCTTGGTAGTTGGTGCATGATGTTTTACCAGTATTGGGGCGCCGCAAGAGACCAGAGACGACAGAACCATCTGTTAACACCAACCAACTGGTAAGTGAAACTTATATTGTTATCTACTGTAATGAATGCAACTTTATGGGATATCGCTATTGATTACGCCTATGGGCATGATATTATGCCTATACGTATGTGCAGTATGTACGACTGTCTATATAGTCTTGTGTTCTGGAAATAAATTAGTCGGAAATGTGCACCACACAACGTTGGTTCTGTCGTCTCTGGTCAATTGCTGCGCCACAATTCTGGTAAAAAGAACACCTTGGCTTAAATTATGTCACCAGCTCTCAGAAAAAAATTTAGGAATCAAATCTCAGTGTTAAAATTTTTGTTTTGCACAGTTAATTAGGCATTTTAATATGGCTGAGCTATTAAAACAGCAGAGATACATTTTTTTTTTAAATAAAAAGGTGCCAAAATATGGGTGTTAGGCCAGCAGTAATAACTACAAACCTAAAGGCATAAAAGATTGATTTGGTAAATATGTAGAAATATTGGGCTGTGCAATGAACTACTATGATTGCCATATTGAAGCGTGTTTCATAAAAAAAATTCTAAAATTGCACCTTTATTGCAAGTTTTTAACAAACAATTGCCCATTTTATCAAACTTAAGTGCACTTTTCAAACTATGCTGGTTCATTGCACAGGTTTGTGTACCAAGAAACAGTACACACCATTTATACAGAAATGCATATGAGAAAAAAATGTCACGAGTGTTCGCATAACAAGATATTGTACATAAAAATCAAGTTCTGAAAGAAAAACATTAAATTTTTGAAACAAATGTACACGTACAAATCCACCAGGCTCGTAGCTTGGGGCCTCCTTGGAAGTGACACGGTCTGATTTTACATGAGCTGCAGTTCTTTTATTTTGTACCGATGTACTGCCTTCTTTTGGTGGTTTTGGTCTGCTAAGAACTTTCACAAAAACAGTCTTTCAGCGTAGAACTTTTCCATGAGTCAAGAAATACTACAACTTCGTCTTGAACATATTGTCACAGGTATAAAACTATTTACACAGTGTATTTACAAGGTGCATATGAACAGCAGCCGAGAATCCCAAGAGGCTGTTGCCACTTCGTCGTCTTCACCATTGACGACCTTTCCTCTTTTACCATTGTAACACAACCCCTGGCAGAAAAAGCACCATCCCAGTGCTTCAGATGGGGCCGTCGGTAAGGGCATAGTAGGGCTTAAGCTGAGAGACATGTACGACGTCAGGTGATGTGGAACGGGTAGCGTGACGGAGGTCTCGGGGATTATCTCATATGTGACATTGGTCACTTGACGTAGATCACGGTAAGGGCCTTTGCAGCATGAACGGAGTTTCTCGGAGAGCCCCACTAGGCGGCAAGGGCACCAAAGTAGCACGAGAGAGTCTGGTGAAAAATATTTGTCACGATGGCGATGATTGCAAGTGTGCCGTTGAGATTCCTGCGATGCCAAAAGAGGAGTACGGGCAAGCGTGGGCGATGGCGTCGCAGGCATACTTGGTCCTCGAATCCTGTATCAAGGGAGTGAAGTGTCCTATGGTAATACAGGGTCACGACCGAAGAGTAAGTAAAAGGGGGAATACCCAGCAGTATTGTGGTGGGCTGAAATATAGGTGAACGTGACATAAGGAAGCGCCACATCCCAGTCCTTGTGGTCAGGTGAAACGTATTTCGATAACACGTCAGTAAAGGTCCAATTAAGTCGCTCAGTAAGGCCGTTGGTCTGGGGATGATAGGAGATAGCCAGTTTGTGCTTGGTAGAATATGAGCGTAGGATATCGGCGATGACTTAGGAGAGGAAAGTGCGGCCGTGGTCAGTAAGGAGCTGTCGCGGGGCGCCATGAACTAAAATGATATCCCAGAGCAGGAAATCTGTGATGTCGGTCACGCAGCTCATGGGAAGTGCCTGAGGGATGGCATAGCGCGTCACGTAATCAGTAGCGACAGCGATCCACCTGTTGCCGGAGCTGGACTCGGGGGAAAGGGCTAAGGGGCTAAGGAGATCCAAACCCATGCGAAAGAATGGCTCAGGTGGAATGTCGATCGACTGTAAGTACCCAGCAGGAAGCGTCGCTGGCTTTTTGCGATGTTGGCAGGGCTTGCAAGCAGCTACATAGCGCCGTACGGAATGTGCGAGGCCGAGCCAGTAAAAGCGGTGGCGCACGCGGTCGTAAGTGCAAGCAAACCCAAGGTGTCCGGCAGTTGGGGCGTCCTGAAGCTCCTGAAGCACGGTTGAGCGGAGGTGTTGAGAGACGACAAGGACAAGGGGAGGACCGTCCGGATGAAAACTGCGTCGGTACAATATGCCGTCGCTGAGAACGAGCCACCGTAACGATGGATCAGTAGCAGCAGATTCCATTCGGTCAATGAGGGTCCTCAGAGTAGCGTCATGGCGTTGCTCATTGGCCATTTCCAAAAGCTGGGAAATGGAAATAACACTTGCGGAAGCGTCCATGTCGGCATTGGCTGGCGTGTGTACAGGGTAACGGGACAAGCAGTCGGCATCCTTGGGTAGGCGACCAGACCTATACATTACCGAATAGGAATACTCTGTAGCCGCAAAGCCCGTCGTCCAAGCCTCCCTGTGGGATCGTTTAAGGACGAAAGCCGTGTTGACGAGAGCATGTTGATCCGTTACAATGGAAAAGGGCCTGCCATGTAAATAGGGGTGGAATTTCGCCACTGCCCAGACAACTGCTAAACATTCATGCTCAATAATAGAGTAGTTCTGCTCCACAGGCGACAAAAGACGGCTAGCGTATGCGATGACACGTTCATGGCCGTGTTGAACTTGTGCCAAGACGGCACCGATTCCGTGGCCACTGGCATCTGTGCGCACCTCTGTAGGGGCTGAAGTAGCGAAGTGTCCCAGAATCGGTGGGGTGGTGAGCATGGTGGTAAGGCGTGAAAAGGCGGTGGCCTGAGAGGATCCCCGTGAAAACTGTACACTTTTCTTCAGGAGATCTGCGAGAGGGCGTGTGATGGTAGCAAAATTTTTAACAAAGCAGCAGAAGTAAGAGCAAAGGCCCACAAAACCTCGACATCTTTTGCGGACCATGGAACAGGGAACTCTTCCGAGGCACGAATTTTCTCCGAGTCCGGTCGGATGCCAGTCGCATTGACGACATATCCAAGAACAGTAATCTCAAAATGACCAAAGTTACATTTCTTAGAGTTGAGCTGTAGACCGGCCTTGCGAAAGACGGCAAGTACAGCTGAAAGGCGCTCATTGTGTGTGCTGAATGAGGGCGAGAACACCATAACATCATCTAGGTAGCAGACACAAGTCGACCACTTGAATCCTTGGAGTAATGAGTTCATCATACGCTCAAAATTAGCCGGAGTGTTGTATAGCCCGAAAGGCATAACATGTTACGGTGGGAAAAGAGGACAAGGTCGTCGATGGTGAAGACAACGAAGTGGCAACGGCCTCTCGGGATTCTCGGCTGCTGTTTATATGCACCTTGTAAATACACCGTGTAAATAGTTTCATACCTGTGACATTTTGGTGGAAATGTGGGGTACGCATCTTCGCCACGGAGCTCTGCAGCGGACGTCTCGCCCAGCCTGCGACCGTGCTTCCAGTGGAAGGCAGCGCATCTGCAGCAGCAGTGCCAACTACACATACCCAGTATGTTGCTCTACTTCAGCCGCAATACCCCGGCAAGTTCACCGGCCTCGGTGGTGTTGACGTAGAAGAATGGTTGAAGATGCATGGGCGCGTCAGCAAGGTGAACAGGTGGGATCCAACCCTAATGCTGGCCAATGTCGTGTTCTACTTTTACGGAACACCGCAAACGTGGTTTTACACACATGAGGAAGAGCTAACCAGCTGGGACTTGTTCAAAGAAAAGCTGTCCGAAGTTTTTGGTAATCCGACCGGGCGACAACTAGCTGCCAAGCAACAACTCGCCACGTGTGCCTAAACTGCTGCCAAGTCGTATGTCTCCCACATTCAGGACGTCCTAGCTCTAGCATAAAATCGACCTTGTCCTCTTTTCCCACTGTAACAATATTACATTGACAAGTCTGAGCTCCAAAAGAAAACAAGCAAACTACTGGCAAAATGAGGTGCGCATGACTAGTTTGGGACCAGCCACGATCACTGTATTATGGAAACAGTCTTAGAGAGCCTAAATTAAATTGAAAGAGACATATCGACCATGAAGCACAAGCTAGCAGGAGTTGGTGCTAGAGTATTCAAGATGTCCGAGTTATTTAAAAGACTTCATGAGCCAGAGCACTAGCTAGCCTCCATTCTAGTTTTGTGTAAAACCAAAATCTCGATAAACCTAATCGCAACAACTTAAGTCATTCCAGGCATTAGTGAAGTATCAAATGAGACCGGCTGTTCAGATGTTAGTCTTTTTTGCTAAAATGATTGGGTGTCTGTTCTTTTGAGCCCATAAAGGGGCAAATATTTTCCAAACAAACGATCTGCTTTGGGGGCATTTCTGCCTCTTGTGGAATTCGGCTTGCTGGATAATTTAACTAATTTCATTGCTGCCTTCAGCGTCGAATCAATGGAAGTCAACTGCATTTTCTTTTTAGAGCATCACAAAAAAATTGCAATGTGGCTTGTCCACAGCCACTGACAGGCTTAGTTAAATCGTCGTTGCTATTCTGGAGCTACACAAAACCAAGTCGAGTGACCATAACATGCTACCATTTTGTTTTGTTCACACCGCAGCCATCATGTCTCCATTTACGAAAATACTGGTGGAAAATAACTTTGAGTCATTGTCATTAACTTGAATATGTTGGGCTGAATGTTGACACTGCTGTCATGCCAAACGGCATTTTACATCATTACAATTGGAAACTGTTTGAAAAGTGATCAAAAAGGCTTGAAGCGTGTCGAACTTGGCAGCTCCTTAGCTTCAAGATTTCACTACTTTTCAATGTTTCCCCTCCTTGAATTTTGTGTCAGATGTTCTGTATGAACCCTGCCTGCTGTTGGCTTTCTCAATGCTACAATACATACGTGTAAATGCCAAAGAAAGTAGAAAGAGGAAAGCCTCTGGCACAGTTCTGTTGATAAACCACTTTATTTGAACAATCTGAAAGAGCTAAGTAACATTTTCTCAGTGCAAATGCATAGCTGTATTTGGCAGACCTCTTGAAGATTGAAGCAGCAGCTGCTCTTTCATGGCACCTTAAAGTGGTGGGTTTTCATTCCTCACTGGACAAAGAAAGGAAAAAGAGTGAAATTTTGCAAAAAATAATCACTGTACAACAAGAATGCAAGGATATGCTTTAGACTAATGACAGCATATGGTATCCGTCACCAAATAATTTGCACGCCATCATGAAATACCGTATTTATTCAATTACAGTATGGTCACGATTACAAGGTAAGGGCACAGTTGGGGGACCCAGGAACAAAACTTAAGTATGCACACTAATATACGGCGATATAGAGTAGCCAACGAATTATTTAGACATGGCGTGTATCGCCTGAAATACTGTTACTAACCCAGCCAAAGTGCAATATAGCAACCACAAAATGGGGGAGAAGGGAGCCTCAGGACTTGGTGTGCGAGATCTTGCCTTTAGGTGTGGCTTCACGGCAGCGCAAATTCTGCCTTAAAGTGTAGCTTCACGGCAGCGCTGTGGCAAAGCTACACTATAAGGCGACATTCGCGCTGCCGTGAAGCTACACAAATAATGAAAAGCAAAATTCATATAAGGCGGGCGGAAACTTCAAAGCTAAGGATTCTAGGGGGAAACCTCGCCTTATATTCAAATAAATACGGTATAGAAACGCCTGTTGGTCCGCGGGCATAAATGCCTGCCCCATGAAATGAACTTATATGGCATTCATATCATGGAACGTTTCTCTATCCGCCACCCGAGAACGCGCTCTGTAGCGGTCAGGCTCCGCCGAGAGATATGCAGTAGTGCAACAGAAATGCAAGTGTTTGCAAGCTATATTACAAAATAAAAATATGATTCTTTTGTTCCTGGTCAAAACAACCTTACTCAGTGCAATATTGGTGCAATTTATCTTATGTTTCTATACAAAATAGATCATGTTTACACAGTCTGCTTCTACTTACATTCACTATCGCAGTACTGCATATAAAACAAGTTGTTTTTTCAATGGCCAAACATATATCAGGGTCACTATAGAATTTAAACAAATAAAAAGGCATATGAATGAACTAGTTGGTAATTCATAATGAGGTGACAGCACAACACGCTGACAAGGGCTGCACACAAGCACAGAGTCTGATACAATGTTTGCATCTATGCCTGTCACTTGTCCCTTGTCGGTTTTGTGCTGTATCGCTTTCTTGGATAACTTTGTCAAGCCGAATGTGCACATGTTCAGCTTGTTCAAGTCATACATTCTTCCAAGTTGTTCCCTAAAAACAAATTTTGTCCATGGTAAAGAAAGCACAGGAGATATAACTATGCTTTCTATTGTAATGTAAAATAATAATGAAAGGGTATTTACTTCAGGTTGTGAGGCTGAGCTTGCATGGTTATACAATTTTAGAGCTGTTTATAATGCTTTCAGTATAGCATGGTTAGGCAGTTTTATTGAAACCTTGCATTTTGAAGAAAAGCCTTTTTTTAACAAATTAAGCAGTTTTGTGTAAAACAAAAATTAGCAATATCTTTTTCTGAAGCTGAGAAAATACCAATAATAATTCGGCAAAATTAAATATGTGCAAATCTCTCGTTCATTAGGAAGAATATGGCACTTAAAAGGTTATCCCACTGTTTCACAGGCAAATTTAATGGCATCAAGTACTCACATGTTAACTGCAAATGTCATTTGCATGCTACCTGCATATACAAGTAGATTTATTAGTTATAAATATTAATGCCATTAACAATGCAATGATTTTTGATGACTCAACCCTTTAACCCCCTAAATAATTGCAGAAAAAACATAAGTTTCCTGAAAATTTTTCTAGTTGGAATTCTTTTTCTCGCATTGTGATCCTTAATATATATTACTAATTCGTTTTTGGTTAGGAATAACACAAAAATTACAGAAAAGGGCAGCTTTCCCTCATTGCCAACAGTAAGTCGTCTTTGGCAATGGGAGCAGCGCAGAATTGGGCTCAACAAGTGACTCTTCATTGGCAATATTGGTACAACTTCCATGGTGCATAGAGCACCGGATTGAGGGTTAAAGGGCTAAGTGATCAAACGCATGCCTGCATAACTTGCTCCTGATGCTTCACTTTCAGTGGCGTGCTTCGATGACAAAAAAAAAAAAAAAACGTTACGGTTCAAAGTAGCGCTCTAAAAGTCATTATTTGCACTGTCTCCATTTTGACACCTTCAGAACTACAGGCACCATTCTGCTTCAACTTGGGGCTCTACACATTTTGCAAGTATGCTTCCAGGCACAATAAAGAACATTTTGGAGAAAGGAAACTCTCTTTGAAGTGTACTTACTAATGCTGTTTTGTGACATTGCTTGCAGTTTTAGCCAATAAAAGCAATTTTTTTTTTAATTTCAATTTCAAGCTTGCTACGCTGACCTCATGTGTGACACTATTATACCTGCCCGTTTATACAATTTTGTAGTGAAATTCCCGATATTTAGAGCTTCTTTACAGTTTTTGTCACTACAAGTATTCTATATTTGATTTCACAGTTTAAAGCATAATTAATTTAAAATGTATACCATGTGTCCCACACAACTTGTTCCGAAGCTTAAAAAAAGTGCCACATAGCTGGCCAGAACTAAGGTAATGTTTGCTGTTGCTTGGAGCAAGTCAAAACTTTTTTTTGTATATTGGCTAATTACTTAATTCATTAATTACTCAACTTCATGAAATATTCACAGCAAGAGTGGCAGTGGAGAAAATTGTAGACCATCCTGAAAAATCTACAATCCAGCTTTCTGCTGCAAATATATGCTACATAATATAAGTTTTTTTCCAAGCCTGAAAGAAAGCCTGCAAAACACGAAAGTGCAATGCAACTAGTCGTGCGGCACTTTCCACTGGCTTCTTTCGTTGGTCCTGTCAGGGTAGAATTAATAGAAGTCAGCTGAATATAGGGCAGATAATTCTAGCAGTGACTGAAGGGCACACATGCTGGATCACTATCTCACAGAATAAAGTCCAAATTTTTTTTTAAGAACACTGAATACTCAAGTAATAAAAGTGTTTACTATATTTCACAAAATTTTAGCATTTGTTTGCTACGACTGAAGTATATTCAAATTCTTAAGTTGGTTGGCTGGTCTGCAATGTTACGTATACACATGTGGTCACGCTCTAAAAGTAATGGCAATAAGAAATGTACCTTAGCCATTTATGCCATTAATTGGAGCTAAGTGCAACACAGGTATTAATGTGACCTGACCTGGCACACTAGAGCTAAAATACTGTGAATTATGTGCAAGACCAAAATCACCTCATGCAATCAAGCTACACAGGAGCACAACCACAGCTCATACTCTTTTTGACTGTTGAACTAGTGCAAGGCTTCTGTCAAGAGTATGGAAACACTGACAAAACGAAATGCAGGTACGAAGCAAAACGGCACAACTTTCGTCTCTGCATAGGAGGATTAAACACACCATAATGAAAATTAAATGTGCAGCAGATGAAGCAGCACAGGACATGTCAACAAACTAAGACGTGCACTTCCCTACTAAAGATTGATATGCTGTTCTAGAATAACAGCTTTCCTACCTGCTGTGGAAAGACACTCTGGACATATTTTTTTCTTCATGGAAAGTAACCATATGCAGAAAAATGATAAACAATGGAAAAAAGCTGAATTTACACTAGTTGATGTCACCATATGCAAAATATACAGGCAATTCTACCACATAAAGCAATTGTCTTGCAACTAAAGCTTTTGAAGGGACTGACAACCACCTGTTATGATGCCTATTTTCTTGTATGTAACAAAGTTTTGAGTGCCCAATCCTGCTGCAGTAATGCTGAAAACATATTGGAACACTTCTCTTTAATGGTAATTTTTAGGTCCAATCATTATTATGTACCACTGGAAACAGCGGCAAGCACAATAGTAATTGTATGCTGCTGAGGGAGAAGCCAAGTGTAGCCTGCCCAAAAGAAACTGTAATTTTTTTATCAAAGCAATCCATGCGGTTCATGCGTCCCAAGTTGTTTGGTTATTACTGTCAGCATGCTTTCGTATTTTCTGTCGGACTGTTCAGGCTATTTCCAAATCAATGTTTTGAAAATGAAACATCACACGCTATTACTTCCGATGGTAACAAGCGGTAGGAAATGCCAATAGTGCTCTTCTAGCAGTGCTTGGTGCACCTTCACAACAGCCCCATTTTGTATCCCAAAGGGAGACAACAGAACATGGGGAGATTCTCACTAACATACAAAAGCACCCATGCACACCACCGTGCAAAGAGGAATGCCACAGTGCTGAAGGTCCACTCGTCGCCATGAGAGCAGCACTGATTGCAAATTTGAACAGTGCTTGCATCGCTAAATACATGAAAAGAAAGAAAGTGCAAATGCCTATGACCTATATCGACATTATTAAATATAAGTATGTTACAGTTAATGACAGCTGCCTTATGTGTATCAACACTTTGTTAATTTGGTCACACGCTGGGACTGCAATGCAGGTTCAGAGCTTGACAGTCAAGTGCTGTGGCATGCAGCTTTTGGCAACTTTCAGTGCATATTAAAAAAAAAAATTTGCAACTAGTACTTAAACTGCAAACATCCTGTTGAATTCTCCCCATATAAGCACATTTGTATCTTACACTAAGATCTTATGACACATTTTAGTTGGTTGTCAGTCCCATTAAAATGGTGGACCAAGGCGGGGTCGGGACGGCGCCGGACGCATGGTAGGCTGCGCCGTGCACCGGGGTGGGACACTGTGTGTCGTGCGGGGTGGCTCGTGGCCGCCGGTGAAACCTTCCACGTTGCCGCCCTTTTGCTATTGATTTTAGTCGCCTTCGGGTTGTTTCGCGCGTGTGTGAGTGGCCGTCTGCCGGAGGACCGCTCGCAATACTGTCCACTGGACGAGCCGGCCCCTGGCCGAGTAGGGCGGGGCTCTGGCCCCTGCCGGCTCTGCCGGGACAGTGAGCGGCGGTCCTTGCGCCGGGGAGGGCGCGGCGTGCACGGCGGCCTTTTTGCACGGCGGCCTTCTCTCAATTAATGTGTCTCCCTTAATTAAAAAAAAATGCATACAACAAAAGCTTGGGATATTGAATGGAGAAGTAGTATTGTATTCCTCCAGCATCACCTCAGATTCATTTAGTTATACTGCTTTAGCTCTCATTTTTTCTTTTACAATATCTAGGCATGCCTTGCAACATAGAGCTACTTTCCCATTCAAATTTTCTGCCCATTTTCCAAGACAATGTACATGGTAAATTTTAGAACATGCTCCACAGTTTATTGTTTTGCCTACTGTTGTCTCTGCTGGCTGCCTGCAGAGACAATGCAAATTGTATGTGGTATTTCTTTGTCGTACATGAACAGTTAAGGTATTTGTTACTGGGAAATCATCTATGGTTCCTTTTTGTAGACATTTAAGCAAGTGGCTCCGTAACATGGACTGATTAATATTTAATTGTGATGGGTCTTTTCCTGATGCTATGTAATACATATTAGCTATGGCAAACAAACCGCAGTCAAGTGTGGTGCCCTGATTCTGTGCCGGTTTCGTCAAGAAAGTTATGGTTGGAGATGGTGATTTTAAAATATGACAAACCTGTTTAATGGCATCAGGAGGAGTGTCTTGATCTATGGAATCATAGACAAAGATTGCATCTTGGGAAGCGCCTGTGTTGGTAACTGTAAGCCAATGATCTGGATTCCGAACATGCAAAATTTGAACAAACATACCAGTGACCTGAGAGAAACGTAGCCTTTGGCCTAATAGAACATCTTGGAAACCTCGCACATTGGGAAACTTTCTTTTTGTTAGATACTGGGCAATGTTAATTACACTATCCGACAGTGAGCCACCTCGCATCAGAGTATTTAAGTCGTCTTCAGTAAGTGAATAACTTTTGTAAATTTGCAACATGTCAGCTTTGATAGTAGCAAGGGTTATTCTGCTCTGCTGTGGTTGGAACGCACGCTTGACAGCTTTTACCTTTTTAGGGCGCCCTCTTCTCGCCTTAACCACAGGAATAATAAGCTTTGTATTCACTGTTTTGCCTACTACATTAGCAGGGCTCGCTTGAACGGTAGGCTGTGTTTGGTTAATTTTTGTTTGCAATGTTACAGGAACTTGATTTTGTGTGAATGTGTTCAAATTTCTGAAAAATGCCTCACATGAAGCTCGCTTTTCCATTAATTCCTGAGTGCTGCAATTTGCCAGGACGTTCGCTACAGCTTTTGACATATTACAAAGTGTCTCATAGGCATAACAGTACTTTTGCTGAGGAGTGTCTAGTTTAATGGAGGGTAATGGTTGAACGCTGCTTGTTACTTTAGATCCTGTGCTCGAAGTCGTGCAGCTGTGGTCAAGAAAATGTTCCTTACGCCACCTCTGTGGAATGCAGGCTTTATCAAACAATTCCCTTCCCGAAAATGAGCGAGCTGCCATAATATGTGCACATGGCAAGCCATACTGACCATGGAAAGTGCATGTACAGCTGTCGAAGCTTTGTGCTACATTGTACTCCTTGCTTCCTAATGCGACAGAATATGAATTACTGCTTTAGCTAACCTGGTAATTTGCTGTCTTTAGTTTTTCATACTGTTCAAGTATTTTATCTTTGGCCTCGACAGTGCAGCTATGAGACAGTTCCATCTGAAATTCGTCTATGCAAGTTACATTAAGGTTAAGTTTAATTTCTTTTAGTTGGGCAAACTCCAGAGATATGCTGTCATTATTAACATAGTTAACCAGTTCTGCTACAGCTTCAACTAAATGCAACGATGGTTTAAGAAAACTTTTCAGCTTCTGATTATGACTTTCAATGCGGTTATTTGTGTTATTACCTAAAGTTGGAAGTTCTTTCCTGTAAGCATGCACCCACATCTGTCTACACGAATGCCACTGTTGCATGTAGTATGCGAGAAAGTCTTTAGGAGCAATTTGCATTAGGTGTGGCAGCTTATCATAGTACTCCTGTAGAGTTTGAGAATAGACTAGTTCTTTCAAAATTGGAAGAATTAGTTTGCGTTGAGCCTTTGCCTTCTCATCAACATTTCTATGGAAACAATTCAGCACATGCCATGTGCACAGCAATATTGTACTATTTGGAAGGAGAGAACTTAAAATGCGAAGCTCATTCATGTCTTTGTCTATCATTACTACTTTGCAGGCTGCTATAACAAATGGGTTAAAGTCTACAAATTTCTCAAACATGGGCCGAACAACTGCCGTAGTTTCATTCCGCACAAATGCGTAGCAAACACATCTTCCATGACCACGACCATCTTCGACAAGAATTGAGTACAAGACATAATTTTCCCTGTTAACTTTTTAAGTGCCATCAACAAATATTACCTCAGGATACTTTTCAAACATTTCACGCATGTGGCTAGTTTGAATTAAGATAAACTGGAGGTTGTTTTCATTATTCTTTTCATAGTGAATAAGCCAGTCGGGATTCTTCTCAATTAAGCTTTCTATTTGATGAATCAACATTTCACCATGTGCCTCTTGAGTTCGAATAGGAATAGAATATTCCATTTTATAGTTGTAGACATCTTTCGTTGTTAATGTCTTTCCTGTTTTCGGCCTAACCAAGTTCTTAAAATCTTTTGGAGCGACATTGCACTTGACTAGGTCATACAGTTCTGCCTTCTCTGTACTGCTTAGAAGCCTTTTCTGAGGATAGATGTTATACAGATCAAGGCTATGGTTATGTTTGTCTTTTAGCTGGCTTATTCTGTAGTGCAATGCCGGTTCTTTACAAAGGACAAGTGAAAGAGACATTTCGCAGTTAGTGCTATTATAGCTCTGGTTAGGGCGCTTTCCAATTCCCCGCTGCCTAGCAGGACTGCCATGAATACACCGATAAGTGATTCTGAGAAATTCATAATCTTTACTGTCTGCTGCAAAGGGGTTCTTATTTGACCTGCTCACAGAAACTACATGTTTCCCTTCCTTGCACCAGGCATCAAAGCATTCCTTAAAAGAAACAAAATTGTCAAATGTGCCGTTTAAAAAAATTTTTTTTTGCTCCTGCTCCAAGTAGTACATCAGAATTACTTGCGCATGTCTTGACAGAAGCTGCGGCATCAGAGCTGGCAACACTGCAGCCTGGCATCAAGGCTGCCGAATGTTTACTTGGACCTGCATTGAGCACAGCCTGAACAGAACTGTCAGTCGTAATGCCACATTTCTGTATGGAGACAGCCTTATCACTGTCGGAACTAGATTTAGAAGACAAAGCTAACTGAAGACGTCTGTACCGCTTTCCAGCATTGGACTTGGCCCTTTCTGAAGTACAAATAGCTCTATCAGGCATACTTTTACGGCTTTTGCAGCCAGCAACCTCGACCACAACACCACACAAGACAGCTGCAAAGTCTACTGTAGTGGCCTGCAAACAGCTTTGCTGCTGCTTGCTGGTCAAACAGCTGTCATGGGCACTGTTGTGTGAGGTTGTGGCTTGCCCTTGCATGTTTGCACCTGAGGCTGCAATAGAAGCGGGTATACTGAATTGCTGCTTTGCCCGCCTTACTACTGCAGGCAAAGATGCAACTCGCTGCAAGGGCTTGGCAGCTGTGTCAGCAAGTACTCTGCGCCGCCTGCCTACTGCTTGGCCGGTGCCTTGTCTTTGCTTGCACAGTGCCGCAGCCTTTCTGCGGTTCCTCCTTGATGTCACCAGAGTCCACTCACCACCATGGGAATTGTGTCCTGCCTCAGCCACGCTCTCTGTGGATAAGTGAGGAGAAGGACTTGCCTGTATGACTCCTCCCATGACCCTGGAACAAGTGGTGCTAGCACCTCGGCTGAGGCTCACTGGCTTAGCAGAAGGAACATGGCCTTGAAGCCTCACCTCAGCCTTTCCCCTTCTCGGTACCCTTGAACCATGGGTCATGGGTGAAGGCAGGCAGTCCCAGGTGCACCAGGTCTTGCTGCCCTTGCGGCGAACGCGAACACCGCCAACGAGAGCAAAGCCAGGACCCTGAAGGGCACAAGGAAGCTGGTCGGTGTAGCACGCCTGCAAGGAAGCACGGCTGGTCACCTGCGCCGGTGTTCTTGGCTTCACCCAAGATGGCTTGCTTGCTGCAGGAGAAATAAAGTTAGCTTCAAGGGGAGGAAAGTCGGCACTGCTGAAGGCAGGTGCTGCAGGTGGTTCTGCCCAGCCACTCCAGGAAGATGGCGACTGCCTGTCCTTGTAGTTGTGCAGGATTCGGCCCCTCTCCACAGTGGCAGCCAGGATGCGGGCCTCCCTGTAGAAGTAGTCTGCCAACAGCCGGTTTCCGTGGCGGCTCGGGTGCACACCATCCCTGGCAAGGCAGCTTGCCCAATCTTCAACCAAGCCACCCATGAAGTGGATGTCCTGCTCCTGACACAGCTCCTGCAGCGCAGCGTTCACCTCTTTGTACCTTTCGTTCATGCGGCGTAACTTAGGCGACTGTGCTTCGCGCATGCGGTACTCATTCTGCCCGCGAGGGAGAATGGCAGAAAACGCAACCTGCGCCATGGGATTGCTTGCAATTATGTCACGAGCTAAGCGACGGTACTTGTCTATGTACACGTCCACAGGTTCAACAGTGTTGTTAGTGCCGACGTGCACAATGACAACGTCAAAGCTTCCTAGCTTGTTGACAATCATTGGAAGCAAGTGCTCAATCTTTGCTCCCCTGTGCGCGCTGACCTCAACAGCCAGGTCACGACGTGACGGGAAATACTGACCGACGTATTTCACCATCGAATCGCCAACCAACAAAGCTCGAGTCATGATGACCAGGAGAGCACAAGCAAGCTATTCAAGACTTATCAGTCAACACGGAATGCTACTCACTAAGCAAAAATTATCTAAGATCAATAAAAACCTGAAAGAAATGCGGCCAGAAGTGCGTTAAATCTCAAACTAGAACGTTTCGCATCAAAAATACGCTGCTACACTGAAAATCTGACAACAGAAAAACACAGCAAATATGACTTAAATACTGAAAGGAGGTTGCACAAAACTACACTAAGAATTACAAAAAGAACCGTATAATAGTGGTTTAACAGAAGAAAACGAGATGTTTCACGATTGCGTTGACGTCGTCGAGGAGGACAGGATGACCAACAGCCTAGCTCGCTCAACGATCACTGCACTATACGTGAAAACGCAACTTTAGGGTAACATCATGGCATAGCGAAAGTAGAGCAATGCGCTAGGGTCATGCGACCTTGACGTCAATAATCACTTGCAATATGAACGCGTAAGCTGTCAAAAATATTTCCAACGTCACCGCATGCGACGCAAATACATTTATCTTAATTATGAATTTATGTATGAGAATGCATCACTCTACCGTTCTCGTGCGCAACAGTGTCGCAGCGCAACCCAACAACATTGCGCGCGCGCGTGTCGCGTTAGCGCCGAGCGCGCGCGTCATGAAGCGCGTACCTGTCAGCGCTGTTGCAGCTTAGAAGATGAAACTAATGACCACAAATAACTAAATTTGCGAATTCTCCGCCCTGCAAAATCGACGGTGTGCGAATGACTAACCAGATTCTATGTACAAGTATACGTTTCGAACTGCGTTTATTGTTTTCACTTTTTCTCTGTTATTAAATGTTTTTCATCATGTTATATGTCTTATGTTACGTGTCCATTTTTTTCTTTTCGCGCTCCCTTCATGCCTTCTACATAGAAACTCGCGTTTTGGCGGTAGTTCGTCTTCACCCTCGCCATGTTGTATCGTGGTGATTCGATGATCAATACCACGAAGAATTACCATGAGCATATGATGGTGCAGGAGGCCAAGCAAATTTCGCGATGACACTGAAGCGCCGAACGTTTAATTGGGCTGCTGGAAAAATATTAAAGAATGAACATCAGGAATTCACGTACAGTGCACACAAAGGAAGGAGTCATGCCGCCGTAGAATTTCCTTTCGCAAACTTTCCGTTTTCCCTTCATTTGGAGCTTCAAACCTCGGGTTCAGCCACATGGATGTTTCCGCCGCCACCGAATACTTCATTATTAATTAAACCAAGCGAATAACTTGTCCTGTCAAGTTTGTTTTATTCTTGGGTTTTCTTCCATGAGTGCATGACCATGTCGTACTTGTATTGCCCCTTTAGATGGAGCTGTTGTGGCTGCAACAGCTGACTCAGACGTTGTTTTTGATGTATTGATTTGTGTTCGTTGAATAAATCATATAATAATAATCTTTATTTGCACTGTACAGTGCGCAGGCGAGTGGCAATGATCAGATTTGCCGCTTCTTTTTCACCGGTTTGTGTTTTTATCCTGCCATATCTGTCCTGCCTCATTGACGACTTGCTGAAAGTAATAAGTTGTCCCATGTCCTGGAATTTTGGACATTCCCCGTGCGACCATCTTTCCAACTTCACCGCTGTGTACCAGTGTAACTAAATGGGCAGCATATGAAAAGAAATTCAGAAGGCGGCCCAAATTCCAACTTTCCTTTAGCAACATTGAGAGGGCACGCGCCGTTTTATTAACATGCGCATTTATGGCACTTGGTCCTAACATCTTTGCTGCATTATAGCAGTGTTTTGATTAGGATTAAAGTACTTGTTGAAATTCTGGCGTTCTTTCGAGATACCATTTTTAATATTGCAGCCAACTGAGTTACGCTAGTCCATTGCGGTGGAGTTCAAGAGATGGTCGCAGGGGCGATGTTCAAAATTCTTGGCTATGTTCAGCCCAATTTCTTTCCTGACTTTTCGAACTCTAGCTGTGTCTAGCCCTGCGATCCGTTTTCTGGATTCTGTATCATGTTAGTGAACTGTGCATACGCCCCCTGCCTCGCGTCTCGGCGAGGGTCATATATGCGTTCCATAATGAGCAAATAGGCTTTAGTAGGCTTTACTGTAAAACAGTCCTGTAATACAGAGAAGCATACAGAGTGCATTGCGGTGAAGGTAGGTGAGAATTTGCGCAAGTACTAAGCGTTAACAGCGTGTATATTTAGTACGTTCGGGCTGCGCCTCCAGGACACCAAAAGGGCAACGGTGACGCCACAGCTGGAACCTGGGTTGGTCTGTGGGTTCAGGGCTCGCCGAAATGCCAACCTACGGTTCCACCTTTGATCTTTCCGCTGGCCCTTCCGTGCTTCGTATAAAGATCCTTCGCCGCCCACTTTATTTTAATAGATGCTCTCCTGAGGTCTCCGTTTGCCGGTATTTATATTTCTCTCACGCCAACTTCACTGTAATACATTTATGTACTGAGGTGAAACTTACTAAAGCGCATTGGTCATTACGGGACTCATATAAGGCCCTTGCGGACTATGTATCACCGCTTCGTTTCCAAGGGGATGCCATTAGAGATCATAATCACGGGTGACACATCGCTTCCTTGGCTTTGTTGACGGGCACGACAAATCGTTTTTTTTTTTTTGCGTCTAGAACGTTATGCGCAGCAAACGCCCACTCCGTTGGCGACGCGGAAGCACTCATGCAAGGAAAACGGTGTAGTAGAGATGTTCCGAGATACGCGGAGGGCAACAAATTTTCATGAACCCTAGCTTAGCGTTACATGACTGCGCTGGCCACTGTCGTTGGTGCAAGTAAGCACCTAGCACACTATGCAAAGCAGCCGGTCACCTTCTGATTGCAAAGTCAGTGAAAGAGGTAAAGAATGTTTGTATTATAAATTTGAGCCACAAATGGGCTCTGCCTATGTCCCACGACTGTTTTTAATGAAAAAATAACTTCCTTCTTGATATGTACACCTGTTCATCCCATTACAACAACAGGTTTTCGACTATAGGCATCTCTATATGCCTCAATCCCTACTGTCATTTTAGTGCTCCCACTAGAAATATAATTTCAACAGAAAATTATCTGACACCTTTTGACTTGGAGTTTAGTACTGTGCCTGGGGTATAGCTTCGACAAAATGCACAAAAAAAATAATTTAAAAATTTTATCAGCCCTAATGGTGTCCCATACATTTGTGTACTGTGCTCTCAAAAGTTTGTTATTGTTCTTCTCCACTCGAAAGCACTTGTGCTGATAGTACTGTTTGTCAGTTGGAGGATGTCTCATCACCTGCTTTGAAGCCTCTCTTACAACATTCTGATACACTAGTTAAGTTCTACTCTGTTAATGAGATAAAAATGAAAGTGTAGGCTTTGGATGGTAACATTTTCCATTTAGCAATGAAGTATAAATGATGTCCAGAACATGCCTCTTGGGTAATGCATCAGTGAATTATTGAGGCAGCACTTCTTACAATTCACAGATTAAGTCATGGAATGCTTTGCATGCAATGCAAGG
The DNA here is from genome assembly GCF_023375885.2 of Dermacentor andersoni. Taxonomy (NCBI): domain Eukaryota; kingdom Metazoa; phylum Arthropoda; class Arachnida; order Ixodida; family Ixodidae; genus Dermacentor; species Dermacentor andersoni. Next base: position 2,036,661 of record NC_092820.1, on the reverse strand, counting down.
TCAAAAATTGTGGCTAGAAATCAGTGCACACTTTAGCAGTATGCTGAGCTGGGCTAGTTAGTGCATGCTGAAGGGAATTGAACAGTGCAATAAACGAGACATATTTGCATATGACAGCACTGTGCCTATTGTGTACACTGTATGTCCAGTCGTTTGTGCTGTTTCATTTACTTCAATGTGTAGACCTTCACTACAATAATAATGCTATCTCATTAAATTTGGGCCGTTAGCAACATTGTGAACAAATGCACTATGCATTTCTTGTTATTAATGTGTGTGTATGCGTGTACTTGCATGCATGCGTGTGTACTTTGTGGTTGTTACAAGTCTCTTTGATTACTATTAAAATTGGGAGATTACAGACAAACTAATTTTTGCTAACCAACCTTTATAGGAGTGGCAGACATCAGAAGTTGTGCTACCTAACTAAATTAAGTCATTAATAACTAAATTTAAGCAGTTATGTTAGGAGGCATGTTAACATGAAAGTGTAGATTTGAATATGTTCGGTAGTTGAGGAATAACCATTGCTGGAACTTCTGTGCCTTATTAAACACACTACTTTCTTGAAGTAAGCTCAAAATTTGAAACAAAATACATTGCTCTTCCAATGAGCAGTTTTCATTACACCATTTTCTGTCAGCACATAAACATATTAACTGGAAGACTTTGCAAAACTGATAATTATTTAACCTATTGGCAATTATTCCACAAATTCTGACGTCCACTGCTGCTATGTAGCTTGGCCTGCAAAAATTATAATTTGACTCAAATCTCCTATTTCTCATAACGTGAAACAGACATAGCAGAAGCACACAAGATGAGTGTGTGTGTCAACGTGTGCATATTATAGAAAACTTAACACTACGTATACAGGGTGTTCTTTTTTAGCTGCACCAATTTTTTTTTAAATTTCATGTGGTAGATAGCACAATTCTAACCCTTGATCTAAACTACTTGATAAAGTGGGCATTACTTCTACAAGAAATAAGAATGCCTGACTGAATAATTAACTTTATTCTGATTAACTTCTTGTTTGTTACTTTATGGCACCCATTTCAATTGACAAATTGTAGCTGGTGAGATTGCAATGCGTATCCACTTGGAACACATTATCAGGACTAGCCCAGTTTCGAGATATGAATTTTCAAATGTCCAATGAAATGCATTGATGTTCCAGTTACCTTCGTGCGTCAATGCATAGAACAGTTTTTATAAGTAAGTGGAACAAAAGTGAATTTTTACGGCAAGTTTGATGCCACATATCTCGAAACTGGTGCCATCCTCAGAATTTGTTCCCAAGCAGATATGCCTTTCAAACTCACTGGTTACATTTTGTAGATTTGGAATGCCCACAAAGAGAGGGTGGTGCAAACGTAGACATGGCCAGCAAGGGTCAAAGTGCAGTGTCTGTTCTTATCAGCTTAATATCTGATATGGGTTCTATTTGGACCCAAGCTATTAAACTTATTTTTGCAAGTTGCCGGAGTGCTTGAAGCCTGCTTCACCAATACTTTTGTGCAATATTTTTGTGTGTACCTTAATGTGGCAAATATGCTGCAGTGAGGGTTGTCAACGCATGTGTGAATGTACCACTGTTTGAACATAGGAAAAATAGAAGTAAGAATATTGGGCCTCTCAAATTAGCAAATTAGTTAAAAGACCAGGAGAATAATTTAAAGGTACATTTAGAGACGTGTATCTGCCTTAAATACTGCATCTTTAAAATCAACATCGTCATCATCAACCTGTTTTATGTCCACTGCAGGACGAAGGCCTCTCCCTGTGATCTCCAATTACCCCTGTCCTGCGCCAACCGATTTCAACTAGCGCCCGCAAATTTCCTAATTTCATCGCTTCACCTAGTCTTTTGTTGTCCTCGATTGCGTTTTTCTTCTCTTGGTACCCATTTTGTAACCCTAATGGTCCACCGGTTATCTAACCTATGCATTGCATGGCCTGCCCAGCTCCATTTCTTTCTCTTAATGTCAATTAGAATATCAGCCGTTTGCTCTCTGATCCAAACCGCTCTCTTTCTTTCTCCCCTTTAACGTTACGCCTAACATTCTTCGTTCTATCACTCTTTGCATGGTCCTTAACTTTTTTCCCAATCAAGCTTCTTTGTCAGTGTCCAAGTTTCTGCCCCACATGTCAGCGCCGGTAAAATGCGCTGATTGTACACCTTTCTTTTCAATGACAATGGTAAGCTCCCAGTCAGGAGCTCACGATGTCTGCCGTATGTGATCCAACCCATTTTTATTCTTCTGTGAATTTCCTTTTCATGGTCAGGGTTCCCTGTGATTAATTGACCTAGGTAAACGTACTCCTTCACAGACTGTAGAGGACAAATGGCGATCCTGAACTCTTGTTCCTTTGCCCGGCTATTTATCATTATCTTTGTCTTCTGCACATTAATCTTCAACCCCACTCTTACACTCTCTTTTAAGGTCCTCAATCATTTGTTGTAACTCGTCTGCATTGTTGCTGAATAGAGCAATGTCATCGGCAAACCGAAGGTAGCTGAGATATTCGTCATCGTTCTTTACTCCTAAGCCTTCCCAGTTTAATAGCTTGAATACTTCTTCTAAGCATGCAGTGAATAGCATTGGAGAGATTGTGTCTCCCTGTCTGACCCCGTTCTTTATAGGTATCTTCCTACATGTGTAGAATTAAGGTAGCTCTGGAATCTCTGAATTTTCCCAGGTACATAAGCGGTCTGTACTCCTTGATTGCGTAGTGCATCTATGACTGCTGGTATCTCTAGTGAATCAAATGCCTTTTCGTAATCTATGAAAGCCATATAGAGAGGCTTACTGTACTCTGTGGATTTCTCGATTACCTGATTAATGACACGGATGTGATCCATTGTAGAGTATCCCTTCCTGAAGCCAGCCTGTTACCTTAGTTGAATGAAGTCCAGTGTTTCTCTTATTCTATTGGAGATAATTTTGGTGAATATTTTATATAATACTGGGAGTAAGCTAATGGGCCTATAATTTTTCAGGGTTTTAATGTCTCCCTTTTTGTGGATTAGTATAATGCTTGCATTCTTCCAGTTTTCTGGGACCCTTGCGATCGATAGACACTTCGTATAAAGAGCCGCCAGTTTTTCAAGCATTACGTCTCCTCCATGTTTGATTAAATAGACTGTTATTCCATCTTCTCCAGCCACTCTTCCTCGTTTCATGTCTTGCAAGGTCCTTCTGACCTCATCGCTAGTTATAGGAGGAGTTCCTGTATCCTGTTCATTACTGTTTCTAATTGAGGTATCCTGACTCCTCTGGGTATTGTACAGGTCAGTATAGAATTCTTCCGCTGCTTTTACTATATCTTCGAGATTTTTGATGATATTTGATGATACCCTGCTTATCTTTTAATAGTTATATAACTAATATTAATATTATACTATATATAATATTAATGGTTATATTTTAAAACAAAATATAGCATAACCTTGGAAATTGCGATGCATAAAACCACACTTAACAGATTATTCAAATGTATGGTGATATTCATTTCTTGCATTCTTTGCCACTTGCTTAGCAACTGCACAATTCCTTTTTTGATAAATCTTGGAGAAGTTTACTGGAAGAAACATATAAATCCACTTAAATGTCCTCAGATGTTGAGAAATTTTTCATGTTGACGAAGTGGTCTAAGGGTACCGTATGTGAGGAGGGAGGGACTGTCAAGCAACACATCCCACTCAAGCACAAGCTATCTTCCCTCAGATAATGTGGGATCTGGCATTGTCATGATGAAAAGCAATGCTTCTTTTAATTTAAGAACTCTGCCCTTCTCTCCTAGATTGTTGTGCATAACTAATTGAATAAGCAACAGTAGTTTGCATAAATTGACTATTACATTGTTTTCAGTAAAGGATTTCTTGGGGAAAGGTTTGTGGTCATTGTTTTTACACAGCTGGCCACTTATGGGAGGCAGTGATAAAGGTTGCAGTCACTGAACTTTTGTAGAACTGAAATGTGTTGTTGGTTAATATATGCAGCTTTTTAGAAATGGTCATGAGTTCAGACATTTATAGATTGAATAGACTATCCACATACTAAGCACTTGGATGGTAGTTCTCATTACTTTTCTTAATTTTGTTAGAACTACCGGAGGTTATCTTGCCACTTCTTTGTTTGTGCTCTTCAAAAGTAAAGCGAAATGAGTGAAAAAAATTTAATGTAGCAGGCAAGCAAAACCTTTCAGTTGGAATGTTGTTCCAAATGTCAGAAAAATATTTTGAATGAATCTCTGTGAGTGAACATCTGAATTGCTTCATGCTTATGCAATCCGTAAGGAGTCATTTTCTTAGAGTGTAAAAGAATTAAGACGAGTTGGAGCACACTTTTGCAGAAGCAGTGTCCCCTTGTTTTTAGTGGTGTGTGGATGTTTCAGATCACAAATATTGAATTGAATAGTATTTGCTGTTTGATTTGTATTTGATTTATGAATTGATTATTAAAAATTATGGAATAATAATTTATTTTGATTATGTGAAGAATAACATTTATTGTGGCCTCAAAGAAGAGAAGAGGTAGGAACTGAGGACTATTCTGAATAAGTCTGCTGAAGGGAAACTGTGGTTGCTATACATGAGCGCTAGTTCTTGAGCAAACACAGGGGTCAGAGGTGTTTGATTTTGGCAAAACAATTTATTATTTGGCCACTTGCATGATGTATCAATCATTTTTAAACAATGTGCAGTGCTTTAGTATTACACTTTTCTCCTTGAACAAACTCAACATTTTCCATGGCTCCAGATGTGCTATTCCAAATTTCTTTTTTTCATTACTGTCATTGCCATGGCATACCACGATAACTAAAAGTAGTTGTTTCTCATTTATGCGCTCCTCAGTTGACTGGACATCTATTTTGCAAACAGCATAATATGCATTTATATGTGCCTGTAAACAAGCCAAGTAAATAATGCCAACACACTTCATTTTTTACACTAGCTCTCTACACTTACTTTATATTTCAGCAACTTTAGAAATTCTAAATTTGATTCAGTATTTGGAGGTTGCTTTCCTCAAACATATGTAGATGCAGTAAGAAAATTTCATTGTTTGAGCACCCCTACTTATTTTCTGAAATGACACTATTAAATTATTTTAATCTCCATTGAGGGAGGGAGATAAAAAATAGGAGGGGCTGTTACATCACTTTTTGTGAAGTCAGACAATGCCATTTGGTCATGCAGCCCAAGCAACTTCTCCATCTTTGTAGGTGCTGTCAGAACACCCATGTATGTTTTCTGTTTCTATGCTACTGTGCACCAGCTTTGCTAGTCTGAGTGCATCACCTCTGTGGCCACAAAGCTCAGTATGAGCAACTGTGATGTATTTTAAGGTTACCTTATGAAGAAATGGAAACTACCCAGTTTTGCTGCACTTTGCATGGATAGTACTACGATACTGTGTAACTTGACAACAGATAGCTTCTTTTGTGTGCACAAAGAACTTGGAAGTGTGATAATTCCCACAATAATTTCATTATTTTTAGTATGCAATATTTTACCCAACTTTGTCATTGGCCATTGGTGTTTGCAGGTGTGCTACACATTTTAAATGTGGTACTATTAAAAAATAGGCTGAAACCTATTTATGGATGGTGCTGCATGTTAATTTTACCTGGTAAGAGGAAGTGCAGAACTTAAATCTGTTTATTGAAAAAATGTTTGAGTTCAACACAAGGTTTAGTAGATTTACATGGTAACAACTTGTGAATGGGGTGGGGACGTGGCCATAGCAATTGTTCTGTCTCTAAAGTGCTACCTAGACAAGAATAGATACATGGTAATTGAACAAGGATTCTCGCTGAAGCCATCGTTTTGACAAAGGGACTTGTCTTCATAAGGCCAGCAACTGCTACAGATGAACAGGTCACTCTTGTGAGTATATATATAATGAAAGTTTACAAGAAGTTGCAGGCATGAAATAAGATGGAAATTATTTGCGTTATGTTGGCTTATTTTGAGGAGATAACCTTATTTGGTATTTACAAAATGTCATTGTTAACACATACTTAGCATTTGTAGCCATTTTCATGGCTACTATACTGAACTGTACCCCCTTCAGTCACGAATGATGGTATTCTGCCAGGACATTTTTGGAGCTTGCAGGTATGAATGTTTCAGGTGTCCAGAGTTCGAAAAAAAAATTCCCCTCTCTAGGAATATTATTTTGCAAAGTCAATCGCGTCCTCATATGGAGACATCGTGACTCAATACTTTCTATCGCAAGTTCACTATGCCACTTTAAAGGAAGAAGGGGCATTATCTATTCAGGGTTGTGTGAGTGGTGCATCGACTGGTTGACAGGTTGTGATATTTGAAGAAGTGATCCTGAGCTGCGATGCACAGAAAAACATCGCATTTCCGGCAGTGGCCCCGGTTTCTACCACACACTTCTCATACTTGCTTTGCTAAGGAAACAGCAACTGGACTTGCTGGGGCCAGTGGTCCTTTGCATCCTACCTCACACAATCGCATCATGTTTAGAGCAAGGATGGTGACTCAAAATGAGCTATTCAGGTTGGACATTAAAAGAAAATGCTAAATTGCAGCACAGACAAAATTCTCAAATACAAAAACAGAAAACAGCCTGTACTGCTTCTGCAGGTCAACTTCGCCCAAACAAAATTCTGTTGTTCTGGGACCAAACTAGGAATCTCTCGTATCTGGACAACCATTCGAGGAAGCGACATAATTGCCAGACTGACGTTGTTCGTTTCATGGTCCGGAAATGTGAGCATTTACCACCTTCATGACGAAACAGTGCGTACGACGATTTGTGCATTTAAAAAATGCCACCACTTAAAACTAAAAGGAACACTGAAAAACACAGTTTAATTCTTCGACGGTGAACTAGATTGCCCAAGAAGTCCAAAAAGTGTCGGTGGTTTTAAGTTTTCGCACAGTGGCTATGGGTCGCCGGCGTGGTAAAAAAGATTGAGTAAGTCACAGTGTCTCCGAATGGAGACTCGGATGAAAACAGGATCAAAACTATTCAGTAATAGAACTAGGAGTATTGTGCAACTGTTTTTCATTAAAAGTAGCTCTTTCTTCACATAAAACAGGGTTTTTAACCGTTCTGAATGTTTGAGGCTGCTGCAAAAGAGAAATTTGAGCAGCGACAAACCAGAGCTTCCGTAAAACATGGAGTCGTCCGTCTTCAAACATCTTTTTCTCTAGTACTGTTTCGTCGCTTCATCAGATGGCGTTCATTGTATTTATGTATGCTTCCCATATTATCCCCACCAGTGTGCAGTGTCACTCCTTCGCTTTTTGATGAAAAACGCAACATAGAAAGTCGTATCTTCATATGGAGACACCGTGACTGAAAAGGGTACCGTACCCATAACAGCCATGTAACCATGATTGGATGTAGTAGCGAACAGGAAATGGACGTTCAATGTGTAACTATTGATCAGGTTTGAAGGGCTTCGCAAGATAAGTCCAAGGAAAATGTGGCAGGAGAAGATGAAATAACAGTTGATTTGATAAAACATGGAGGAGATATTGCACTGGAATCTTGCAGTCCTTTATTCACAATGCCTAACAACGCTAAGCATACCAGACTTTAAAGAATGCGAGCATAATTACAAGAATGGAGGTGTTGAAGAATTGGAAGAACTACAGACCCATTTCTTTAGTCTCAGTATTGTACAAGATATTCACTATCAAATAGAATAAGGGATACACTTGACCACAATATTCCATGATGGATCTCATCCAATAAGACATTTGAGACCGTAGCCAACCTCTCTGTATGACTTTTGAAAAGTACACATTTGGTTCAAGAGACAATAGTGGTCATGGAGGCATTGCAAAGAAGTAGAAGCATACATGTATGCCTTATTGCAGTAGCGTAAAGTCACGCTTTCTCAGTGCATAGTTTTAGGCAAGCACCCTGAACAAAGCTTATGGAAAACTTTTGAAGACATTATTGCCATCCATAAATATTCTGAAAATTGTGTCGGCATGCCTCCACTATCGCTACACAGCTGTAAAATCATGCATCTATTCAGCCTGTGATTTCGTTCTCTTAACAATCATATTGTACGTCATCATCTGTTTTTTTCTGCACCCAATTGTACATCCAGTATATATTGATATCAACATGCAATAAATATTGGTTCTAGTCAGCACAGTGTTGGATCTCCTCTCATTGTCCTGTTTTTAGCACTGTTCCCTTCAAGAGCTTTATTAATATTTTACCTTCAGGTACCACATACAAATAATAGGAAACATGGAACAGCAATGCAAAACTTTTTACATCAGTGATTTCTTTGAGCAGTGTTAAGGTTGACAATTTTGCCTCCTTCAGGAACTCCGTTGAATAAACTTCCTCTAAGCATCTGCCATCCTGGTGTCCTTTCACTACAAGATTTCGAAGGTTATGGTCAGATACAGACAAAGGAAACTCTGTTTGGGTCTTGGGTGCAGTAGTAAATTTCTTAGCATGACTGTGAAAAATTTACGAGGTGCCCAGCATAACCAATATAATCCTGACAAAAGTGTATGGGAGGCTATGCTTGTAGTATATGATGTCTAACAATGCTGCAAGGCAGTGCAAATGCCATAGACATGCATGCATCTTCGTGACATGCACTGTAACACCTTCAAAACAGTTTCACAAACTTTTTTTTAGCAATACCCGACTCAACGTTGCTAAATTTTCTAAAAGCCATACTTCTACGTACATATACCACTGCTCACAATGCTTTTGTCACCAGTTGCAAAATGATGCATTCAGCTGCAAGTCGTCGTTGCATACCATAACGCCATATGAGACCTTTCATTTGCATTTAAAGCACATGGTATAGAAATAAAAAACAAGTGCAGAGATCATGTATCTCTTTGCATAGTATGTAAATGTAATGATTCAGGAAAGCTTTGCTTATAGTGTATTGCAACAAAGGCAATGGATTTGCTGCAATTTAGCACCTAATAGACCAATCTCACCATGCCTAGCACGCAGATGCATGCTTTTTTCCTGCCATGTTACTTGTAGTTCTTAGGAGAATTTGGAACATGGTGGGAAGGCACTGCGTAATAGTTATAGAGTTTGCATATTCACCAACATGAGTTTTGTGGAAGCAGTGGTGGTGGTCAGAGTGCATATTCAGCGACTACACTTCTGGCCAAGTTGAGGGGCTGGAGACGTGAAAGTTCATTATCTCAATGTGAATGGCATGTGTTTCAAAGCTTGCATCTGTTAACATGCACCAGCTATGTGAAGCAGATTCTTTTCTGTTTGCGGCAGAAAATACTCAAGGAAGTATATAAAGGAAGAAAAAAAAAAGTTGCTCTCCAGTGACGCTTTGCATTAATATCCAAGCTTGACAATACCAAATTACGACACCTTGCATATAAATGGTGGTGGTCATGTGTTTACATTTCAGCAGTGACTCGACCAAGGATATAATCTGCATGCATGTTTAAATATAAGGACATGCATTGAAATTTGCTTGAAGAAAATGCTTTTGCAATGGTTAATATCACATACACTATGAGGAACTTGGAAGCAGTAAGCTTTGAATGGAATAAGGAAAGCAGAAACTTCAAACAAGATGGATAGAGAGACAGACACAGGACTCTCTTTCTGCCCCGTTTGAAGTTTGCACTTTCCGCTATTAGACTGATAATGAACCAACTGGCCCAGCAAAGGATTTTCTTAAATGGTAAACTTTATGGCTTATTTGACTTGCTGTTTTCAAGCACTCTAATAGTTGTACGAAGCAACAAAGTTGGGTAGCACGATTTTTGTTACAAGGTGCTTGTTGGCACGTTTTCTTGATTCATTAAAGGACCTTAAAGATCAGCAATAATGCCTAAATGTGACCAGTTGAATGCAAGGTTGTGAAGCATTGGTTATGCTTTCTATTGCATTTTTCTTTTCCTGCAGAAAGTGTAGAAATGCTTGGGTGAACTGTTTTTTTCTTGAATATATGAGCGTGAAGTTAATTCTTTGTTGAGCCCGAGTGGTTACAATTTGCTTATGTCACAAGACGCACTCACTAATACGCAACTGTAGCCCTGCAGTTAAGGTGCTGTCTATCAACAATGCCAGGAGTTCAAGAAAGCAATGTTATCTAACCTGCTAAATGAATGGGTAGATTTTTGATGGTCAGGGATGTGGCTAGGACTATTGTATAGCAGATGAGCGCAGGTATACAGACCGAGCAATGCATGTTTGTTCTTGTTTACAATGGCCAAGCCTGGCCGTGTGAGCAGCACTTCATATTGAATGCTCATTTGTCCAGTATATTTATCTGGTATTGCTGCATGTCTTCAAAGCCTCTCTTACTTCTAAGACTTCACTGCACATGACTGATCCTTTCATTTGTTCACATCTTTATGCCTTTCACAGCATCGTCGTGTCCATTGTGGTGCAAATGCACGATTGCCACGTTCCATTTGCCTAAGTTTTACAAGCTGCACTAGCAGCCACAGCAGTTTTTCACGAAATCAAACCAACAAAAAAATTTTACTTGCTTTTCTGTCAGGCTAATTTGCTGTAGTCCTTAAACATGTGTTCCTGTGGCCAGCTGTTGCCTTTTTGAAAGAAATAAAGACTTAGAGAATTTTTTTCCTTTGCATTTCATTGCAGCATACAGGGACGCAACAGTTTATTCCTTTACTATAATGTCACAATGCTTCAACGAAAAAAACTGTTGCCTATGATCAAAAAGACTCGGTGGATTACACATTTCATATGCTCTCTGTTCACAACTCAGCTGTAGTACAATTACCAGCATGCACCACAGCTGTGGTGGTGTAGAAAAAAATGAGACCAGTCTACTTTGCCTTTTATAATTTCAGGAAGGGCATTCCATCAGTCTCGCCCCATTTCTTTTTATTAATAAATTATGTCGAGTAGGTTTTGCAAATGAACCGTCTTTTTCCAGGGGTACATTATGTGACTGCTTGTATTAGAGGATTATTTTTCTTCAAGCTTTAACAGGGACCAAGTTGCAAAGGTAGCATATATTATATATAATATGGCCAGCCCCAGTGATAGCAGTTCAGTAGCATCCGCACTTAGATGAAAGGTAAAACTAGTAAATTAATTAAGTGGTTGGAAAATACAGCACCTGATAAAATATCTGGCTAAATGCGAGGTGTGCACCTGTGCTCTTGTCCACACATCCAAATCACATAAGGTACACTGTTGGACATGCTTCACTGTGGAGCTGCTAAACAACAACACGAGTGTGATTGACCATGTATGAACAAAGTAGGGTAGTTCTGATCCAATTCTCATATGTAAAAGACAAATCAAGTAACAAGGAAGTTCTTTATATAGTTAAATATCGTGAACATGGTTCAGAACAGTAGATGTGTGGTAGGACTAATTCGGGCTCGCCAACAGCAAACCAAACAAAAAATAAAGTACAAGACTGGAATGTAGAGTGCAAGTTGCACAGACGTACACTATGAACTGCAACAGCTGCTGCAAGGTATAGGTTGTGCAAAAGAAAGGGAGATACCTGAGGCTTGTGCTCAAGTTGAAGGGGTCAGGAATGCCGATCCACCAGCTACACGATCATCCAGCTCGGCAACAACCAGCAGAGCCAGCAAGTGAAAGGGCAAAAGTATGCAGAAGCATGCTTTTCTCTAAATCAGATTACTGTTTAATTGATGTCAAAAGCATGACTTTAATTGTGCACAGCAGTAGTGATCAGGCTAGGCTAGCGCGCAGTTGGCACGCATGTTTCAAACATGCCAGAGTGCATCGCAAACCAAATTTCGCCATGCAGTCTGGCATGTTGCCATGCATGAGCAACACACCTGAGAACTTTCTTCGACATTTCACTTGTTCAGCTTCCTCAATTTCTTAAAACATTGATGACTACTGTTACTGTGGCACATATTTCAACAGCGGCAAAGGCAAGATTTTTTTTATAGGGAGAGCAGGTGGATGGGCTGCACCAACATGACTGCGGACGGAAAGGGGGCTGTATGTGTGTGTGTGTGTGTGCGTGCGGGGGGGAGGGGGAGTGAGGGTTTGTGCCCAGTTTGCTACCCACTGGCTTTGCCACTGCTTCCAGATAGTCCATGAAGACGACTTTGTCCCAAAATGTGGACATATCAGATAAATTGCACAAACCTGGATTCTGTATTTCTTTAGCCGAGGGGAACAAATCTCTTTTCTTATGGGATTGTACAAAAATACTGAAGCGGCCTGTATGAACTTGAGGCAGCCTTCTTTTTACTATATGAAAAAACAGACTACAAAGCCAGAGAAAGCACAGGGGAAATTGTGTTTCATTGAAATGTAGAAATAAAGGAAATGAAAGTGGATGAAAAGACAACTTACCACAGGTGGGAGCTGAACCACATTATACGTACTGTGCTATACCAGTTAAGCTGTCATGAGGGCCCTCCCTTGTTCACTTTCTTAGGTATTTGTGTACACATACAAAAAGAGCACTAGTAGTGCTAGCCAGGACCACTCGTAGCCAACAGCACATGTGGAACATCCCTTTTTAAGAACAGGAGTCGCATAGTAAATCAGCTTTGCAGCAAGCAACTGGTCAAAGGTATTTTCGTTGGCTGCCTTGATGCCATGAGGGAGCATTTAAGGGCTTGTTGTCCAGTTGCCTAATCCTGAAGTCGTACAATTTGACATCATCAGTTAGAGATGTTCCACATCCCCTGACATGGCCGGGAGAAGCAGTGCTGGCCAACCCTCCCAGGACTACCCCTTACACATACAGATAGCCAAGTAAATGGGAGGACGACCACATCATTAGCTTAATTGGCAATGCACAGTATGGGTGTTCGGCTCCCACCTTCAGCAAGTTATCTTTCTATCAACTTTCACTTCCTCTTTACTTATTAGTTCTACATTATGATTTCCCCTACATATTGTTCAGCTTCACTGTCTGCTTCCTTCACAACATTGTAAATAACAGAAAATTGGGTCCATCAATTTCCTTTATTCTTTGTGCCTTGTTCTCTACTGCTGCTGATAGTTTACAAAATCTCCTTCACAATCTGTCCTTGTGTGAAGAGAAATTCAATCACCGGACAACACCCTGTTTGAGAAAAGTCCAAAGTGATCGACAACTTCTTCGGTTTGGTGCTGAAAAAGATTTGAGAAAAAATACTCAGTAGTCATCCAAAACATATTTTTACACAATGCCTTAAAAAGTTTTAGACAAGAGGATCATGCTAAGGGATAAAACTTATCAGAATTTTGTTATAGAGATCAAGAGATTACTTTAACTGTGAGGTTTTGACATGTAACTTAACTGTGGTTTACATCGTAGGTTCTAGTTTATTTTGACCACCGGAGATTCCTTAAAGTGCGCCCAAAGCTCAAATGCAAGTGTTTTTACGTTTCGCCCCCATCAAACTGTGGCTGTTAGAGCCGGGAATCAAACCACTGAGCTTGTGCTCAGCAGGGCACTATAGACACTGAGCTGCTGCAACGGATACCAAGGGATGACCGAAACAAGGCTTGCGAAATTCCACAAGGTGAAGAAAGACTCACGGGATGAAAAATTGGCATTTTCTTGATTGGCATGAGCCTAGAAACTTACACATTTGCATACACCCACCTACCAGTATAGTGTCTTTACATTTCACATCTACGTAGTGCAGGTTCTACAATGACAAATTCCTGATTCGAGCTTAAGAATAGCGCGAAAATAAAATCCAAGAGAAGGACAGGACACAAAGCTTGATTCCTACAATGAATCTACGTCGTGTTTCCATACAAGTTGCGAAGAATGTTCGTGCAAGCATGGCGCCTCAGATAACAGCGTAAGAAACAACAATGCTAGTATACATATCAGTTTAGGGAACAAGCTGCATTGCATTCTGGCTTCAAGACAAACTTAATTTGACAGCAAGATTGAGCCCGAGTAGAACACGTTCCTATATACTGGTTTTCATAGTTTAGATTAGGGTTTCTCAACATGTGCATTTTGAAGTGTTGCGAGCAGGTGCAGAATGTAGATGCTGTAGCCTTCTTTGGGCTTTCTAGCAGGTTCTCAAGCAAGTCGTGATTCACAATCGAGCCGAGAAATCCGTGATTAGGGAAACTGTAGAGTAGACGAAAAGTAGAGGTAAACGCTGCATTGAGTGCCATAAAAATTTGCGACAGCTCACTTACTCGCGCATTATGCAAAGCCCCACGAAAGATGGGGGAAAAAAAAAGAAAAGTCTTCACGATCAACGTACTCAAGTAAGCGACAGCAACAAACGTTTAGAAATATTTTAAACCTTTCTGTCATAAGAGAAGAAAGTGCCGCCAAGCTGAAGACACACATGAGCTCCATTTACAACAACAAATTCAGCAAACAAGAGCAACAGCACTGAAAAACAGAACAGAAGCTGCACAAAACCACGTTATGAACCACAACAGGCACTGCAAGGTATAAGGAAATGAGTTGCTTTAGGCTTGGGCCCAAGTGTCGCTCATGATCGCAAGCTCAGGCACATTTCGGTTGTCCCAGCACAACTAACTAGCATATTTTGCTACATAATACAGTAAGGAACCATAAATTTATGTTTTAACTAAGCTCAAAAGTGGAAGCAGCGCGCACAAACTGTAGCAAAATTGTTAACCGGAACACGCCATACTTGTTTAAACGTCACAATCATGTGGTCAAAAATGTGACATCACTTCCGTGCATGGCAGTAGCATTTTGGTATGGGATTTCGCCTCTACTACGCGTGTCACCAGTCACCGCCTTTTTTAAAAACCCATATGGGTCTCAAGAATTTTCCTTTTCGTGTACCCTCCTTGATCTTGCGGGTTTCTACAGAACTGATTTGCCAGTAATTGGGGTTAGGAGCGGGCAAATGGTCAACGGCCCTGACTTTGACTGCCTCGATGCCTTGGGTTAGCAAACGAGTTTATTGGCTACTAGCCTGCTTCTAAGGTTACATGCAATTAAAATAATTTACATTTACTAACACATGCAGGATCGTCCTAATACCGTATGCTTCCATGAACTCATGCACTGCCCAAGGTCATGACACGCGAAAAGCACAGTTCACATTAGCAGGCCTTGCAAAGCATGCCAAGATGCACACCTTGAAATTTATTTGAATTGTTTGAGTGCTCCCTAATATGGTCATTTCATGGGGCATTAAAGGAAAATACAAAGCAGACTACTAAGTAGTAGTGGACTATACTACTATTTGCAAGCGTGCTAAATTCTTACGCCTCAAGTTTCTGTTCCACCTCCTTAACGGGGGCTACAAATTACACAGTGGTGCATATGTATCTTTCTCTGAACAGCGAAACACTAGAACTAAACACCTTAAACATTTAATTGAATACAGGTTCCACACAGACACATTCAGGTATTTTTTCTTTCCTCAGACAATCAGTGATTGGAATTCATTGCCTAGTGATATAATTTGTTCATCTGATGATTTCCTTCCTATGCTGGAAAAATAGGTCTGAGTACGCATCTTGATTTATAAGTATCGCCTACAGACACTGCAAAATGTTTGTAATTGGTTTGGTGTACTTTTTTTGTTGTTTGCCTTATGCTTCCGCATTTTTGTTCATTAACCTTTAAGGGCTGACTCAGGAAGGCCACACCCTCTTATTGTATTGCTCAACTACATCTTCTTGTAAACTACAATATTAACAAGTGTATAAGTTTGTCATTCATATTTTGATGCAATGTATTTTCCCATGTCCTGCAACAGCCTCGAAATGGAGGCCAGCAGTGTGTATGAAATAAATAAATAGATGCGGCCTATTAAAGTAGCATTCCATAAACCTCACAGTGCTTGTTTCGTGCCAACAAGACTTAGTTTACGAGGAAATTGCGTCTGAAGGGTCCGCATACCTAGAGAGGAATTCAAATCACCTGCTCCTGAGCAGGGAGTGGCGACGTTGCATACGCCACGACTGCCCTTTGCTTTCATCGGTGAGTAAAACAGCGCCCTACGGATGGTGCTACAGTTTTCTACGCAAAATGCGTATGTGCGGCCATGGAGCAACCGACCCAAGACAGAACATTGGATTCACCACTGCAGCTGCTCTTGGTCAAGTGGCATGGACTGTTCAGACATACCACGACATCACATGAACATAAAATTCTCTGCGACTTGAAGTTTGTGCAAGTTTCGTGAGCCAGAAAAGCCAGCTCAGCACTACATGATAACTACTGAAACACAAAAGCGTGGGCGATGCTTTCAAGGGTAACCTCAATGGGTTCTTTTTTCTAAAAATCAAATAGAACTAGACAAGAAGCATTTTCTTTCATGTTATAATGTAATGCAGCGATCTTTTTATTACTAGTAGATGAGTTCCAGTGACAGAATTTTAATGAGGAGTGCCTTCATCATCTGGCTAGTACTTGAATGTCTAAGGGAGTGTCTAATTGTGTCCTGCATTTACTTCAATTTCTCAATTACAAAAGCTCTATTCGCAGTAAAATTATTACAATATCATCGAGCAATGCTCAAGAGACTGGCCGCCACGAGAACGAAGATGACGTCGCAGCTCTTAGTGCGAGCGAGGGTCGGCCTGGCTGCCTGGCTCCAGAGTAACCTGTAAATAGCCCCTTTCATCTGTCTTTTCACACGTAACATTCTGGTGGAGGTGCGGGGTACTTCAGAAGCCGCCGCCTTCTCTCGTCTCGTCACTCTTCTAACCTCACCACCCATTCTCGCCCAC